>NC_056722.1:17159629-17462129 GCF_018831695.1 Puntigrus tetrazona | reverse complement strand
TACATTATGACTGGCTGCTATCTTCTGATGATGATGATGTAGCTGCATGATTAATCAAAATTAAACCGCTGTATGGCTTTATGCAGTTATCAGTGATTTAATAAAATGAATAGTTATTTTAATGCTAAATATAAGTTCCGTAAGGAAAAGTTGCAGTTTAATATATAATTACTATTATGTTATTTTTGCTTGATTTTAATTTTATTTTAATGTGACATATTACAAAGATATTTTTTTCTATTTATTCTATTTTAATAATATTCTATTTTTTTGGAAGATTGCACAGCATATCTTTGCCCTGACACATAACATTGTGCAAACAGATCGGAATTTGCCATCCTTGCAGCTGCGAAGGTGCCGAGTGACTGTAACTAGTTTTATTTCAAAGTTTTAAACCGAGCTTGATTTCATTGCGTCCTTAAGATCCAGTAGAGCTTCCCCGACCCCGCTGTGTAAAGCTACTGCTGAGAGTTTGATGATATGTTTCAAGCCAGCGTGTAATGTTCTGTCCCAGACGCAGCCAAGTGCTGGACAGGGAGATTATAGTCTGGCTCGTGCTGACACTGACAGCCGTGGGACGCGGCCTTTCTTCCCTCGGTGCAGAGCTGAAATCACTCTGTCTGGATAATCGCTGTTCATTTTACGCCTGTCATCATCTGTCGTGCCCTCCTCCTTCTGCTTCTGCCAGCCAAAGATGCCCAGGTGGCACGCGGCCCGTCTTGAACATGAAGGTAGGACACAAGCATGCAGGCGTCCGTCTCACAGCTGGACTCTCGGCGTTTGGCACGCAGGGCACATCACAGCAGGCACCATCTTCAGTAATAATGAGGGGCAGGCGGTCGATTAAAAATAATAGATTTGCAACTGAGTGTAGAGAAGTTTCAGGGGCAGCTGCTTTGTTTTCATTGTGTAGGAAAAGATATAAAAGCGAAAATTGTCATCAACATCTACGGCTTTATTCAGGATTTCATAATTGGCCATGTAATAAATAAGGCCTAAATAGTTCTTAAATCAGAGAAGTAAGTTATCAGTCGTGGCATTAAATATTGCATACAAAATGGCAATCTTAATATAAAAGTCCAAACGTTAAATCATGAAAAAACTAAACATTATTTAAAATACCCTCTTTAATGTTTTGCACATTAAAAAGCAAAAGCCATACAGGTTTGCAACAACACGAGGGTGAGCAAATTCTGTCGATTTTCATTTTTGAGTGAACGGTTCTTTTGATTTCGAAGGCAAAAATGTGTCAGTCCCCTTCAGTGAACTGTTAAAGAGCCGTACTGCTCCGAGCCATCTGTTGGGTGGTGGCCTGAAGCTGTCCTTGAAAAGTGACTTCTATGGGTTTAACCGTCCCGTCTTGAGAGTGACGTGTGTGATATTCCCTTTGACAGCTGTCGGAAGTAATGACGTAAACGGGAATGTGATTTTGCACGAAGCTGCTCGGTGGCATTCCATAGTGTCAACACAGGAAGTGTTTTTAGCTCTACAAAACCTTTTTTTTCACGTTTTTGGGTTTACTAGGAAAATTGTATGATTTACTTCTTTTTTTTTTTTATTTTTTTTTTTTTTTTTAGATAAATAATACTTGACTTCCCTCCACTTTCTCGTTTACTCTATACTGTCCTGTACAGGGTAAGATAACAAGGGCCTTAAATCGAATCCATTCACTTGTGGCATTTACAGGAAGGCCGGAAAAAGCGAAGTCGGTTTCTCAGCTCGGCCTGTTTGTTAGGTTTGTTGGGTACAAAGGTATGCGAGATAGGAACACGATCAATACCTTCATTAGCACAAAAAGAGGCCATCCTCCCGGCCTCTGAACAGCACTTGTGAGTAGATCTTTTACAGCTTCAGCACACACTTCTGTGCAGCGCTGGATGTAAATGGGTCATTCTACAAACAGCTGACATTCGTGCACATTCAATGTAAAAAAATGTCAAAAGCTGTACGCCAAATTTGATGCGATTTAATTTAGACATTTTCTACACATCAGCAAAACTAAAAACATATATTAGTGCTATCGAACAATAAAAAAAAAAAAAGTTTTTGTTAGCATAAAATGTGTACTGTGTACTATTTATTATGTATTTATAAATAAAGTTGATTACTATATTAATACGTGTACACACAAATCAAAAATCTTTATTTTGGATGTGATTTAAAATATAAAAATGAATATGAAAAATATTACAAAAAAATATATTTTATTTTTGCAAATGTATTAAATATGAAATGGTATAATTTTTTTACACCTTTATTTATTTTACAAAAAATGACCCATTCAAACTGTAAAGGGCACGTTTTCATAGAAGGAGAAAATATCCATCCAGTACTAAAAGTAATGACTGCATCTCACAGGTTCAAGATGAAATAACCACTTAGCAGATAAAGTTTTGGACACTTAATATGCTTCATCACACACAGACATAATCATACAAAATATGAACACACACACACACTCTGTACTGCATTCTTGAATGTAAATTAGACACACTTTTTCTATTCTTAACTGTCTTTTTTCATCCATCAAGCAGATTACCCAGAGCAATTGAAATTTTTGGTGCAGTAATATTTTAAGCTAAAGCTCTCGCTGTCTTGTGGATTTTAAACATGATGTTTTGAAATATGGAAGTGTGCCAGTAGTCACAGCTCACTGAGAGCCAACAGATGCTTCCTATCTTCCCTTTATTCCCTCTGCTCCTCCACCCATATTTTCTTGGAGCAATTCTTTCCTCACCATTGGCTTCGTAGGGCCTCGTGCCCTTTGGCCCAGTGGGCACGACACGGCTTGTAACACCCACGCCAGTGCAGGATCCTTAGGAAGCCAGTAGTGTCAGATAGTCTGACAACTGTTGGACAAAGAGTCGTTTTCTTTTCCTGTCGTGGAAGCATAATTGGAATTGCAGACTGGGCATTGGGGAGATTTCCTGGTGATACTTTTCCTCAAAGCGTCACAGCGGAATATCAAGTATGCTTTTGCAACATATCATTTCGAGGGGGTTTGGAATGGCGGTTTGGCTCATGTGAGCTAGGCCTAAATTGATTTGTACGCGTTTTATAAATAAAATGAGAAATGTTTATGGTTACATCTCAATCACACGTCAGCATGGGGCTTCACGTGATTGAGGCGTTCCAGGATGAGCAACATGAGACGAACCCCTTACGTTCATAGTTAAAGGATTAGGGGATTAAAGGATTTTTTTTTTTTTTTGGTTTCTTTTGCATGATTCACTGCCATATTCCTCTTAACCTGTATGATTTTCTTCAACAAGATATTGAAGTTGCTCATTTTTATCTAACCATTCAAACTTAAAAAAATGAGAAATGTTTTTAAATATTTTTCAAAGTCGCTTCAGAAGGAAACAGCCAACAAACAATCTTCCCTCTATTTTTTTTTATTTATTAGCTGAGCATTTTCTACAGTGCTGTTAGAAATTGATAAATATATAAAATTATTATTTACCTTTTTAGGGTCAGTTATTAGGTTTATATAATATGTTATAGTATAATAGCATCCAAAATAAGTTTTTATTTACATTAATGTGTGTGTGTACTGTGCATATTTATTATGCACACACATACAGTATATTTATACAATTTTCCATGTATTTCCGTTTATATATTTGTATTATAATTTATATTGTATATAAATTTTACATTTATGAAAATATATTTTTCATAAATATATGGTGTGTTTTTGTTTTCACAGTTATGTAACAGAATGGCTTTCCTAACTCCTTTTTGTGTGTGTCCTGTGAGCGTGACACCATGTACATGTGCAGCTTAGGAGAAACATTGCACACAAACCAGCTTTTATGTAGTTTTTTTTTTCCATCCTGATAACTCGTGGTCACCATTTTCTTCCGTTGTAAGGAAACGAGCAACTGAAACATTCTTCTGAATATCTCCTTTTGTGCTCCACAAATGACAGCATTTTTATATTTTTGGGTGAACTATGCCCGTAAGTTTATATTCGCTCTAAAACTCAAGATTGAGGGGAGTAGTAGGAAATTAGTTCATTTTTATCTCTCCTGATGCTAAGCATGTTTGCTGCTTTTACTCAACAGCCCCACCCATCAGCCTCACACGGGTTTGTAAACTAACGTGGTGTCATTTGCCAAGATATCTCTCTCTCTCTCTCTGACTCTCTCGCTTTCTCTCTCTCTCTCTCCGTGTGTCTCTCTCTCTCTCAGCGTTTGGCCGCTTTTAATCCAGGTAGTAGCTGTCACTGAAATTTGATGTGCTGTTCGCTCAGTCAGCAGTGCGCTGGCTTCATGCCACACACATGCCCGCACACACACACGCTTTCACTGTCTTGTTTGTCTTTTATGCGAATGCTCACTAATGTGAGTTTTACACAAAACAGCCTTCAGGCCACTTGGAGGTCGTTTGTGCCCTTTTTAATCCGTGGAAGAAGAATGAGCTGTAGAAAGAAGAAAAAAAGAAACCAAAATAAGAAAACACATGCTCCCTTTTTCTGTTTCTTGGAATCACTGTTAGCATGAACTAGGGTGTGGGTGTGATAAACTACCTTGATTTCCTAGGCTATGATCTCTGTTTTTCCTGTTGAGTCATGCTGCACTTTAAACGTGCAGTATTCTAGGCCAATGTGAAATTGTATATCTGTATTTTCCCCCCTTTTGACCATATCCAGTGTTGTATTTGGCTCTAGAATGGCTTATAAAGGTAATTGTGATTTGTTACTACTAAAACATTTAACAAAGTAAAAATAACATTGCATTTTAAAAATAATAGTTTTCTATGATGTCAAAGCTCTTCATTGCTGTAGTATTCAATGCCACAAGGTCCTTCAGAAATCGGTCTAATATGCTGATCATTTCTTATTATTATCATCAATGTTAAAAACGTTGTTAAGTGTATAGGTTTTTGGTCCCCTTCTGTATTAGGTGGCTTTAACTACTATGTACTTGCATCAAAAAAATCGAATGTACTTATTGTGTTTATATCGTATTGCAGAACACTTTTGCTCCTATTGAGGTGGAATACGGTTAAGGTTAGGGTTTTTGTTTAAGGTGTAAGGTATGGGTCAACAGTGTAATTAATCATTTCTGTAATTGCCTTTCAGATGTGCATTTAAACACATACGTAAACAGTAGTTTAGGCCACCTATATAAAGACCAAGTTTTTTTATAATTATTATATTATGTTCCATATATATTGTCGTTCCTCTGGGCAATCACTCTGAATTTCTCAGTTTCTCAGAATTTAATTTCCGTGGAAGTGGAATAAAATTTTATTTGCTATGTTTACTCCAACTTTTTCCATGGATTGGAATTACAACTCTAGGGCGGTTGCACAAACAGACTGCCTTTGTCTCATCGATGTCTGAAATCGGGCCGATCAGAGAGTTCCCTGACAAATGGAGGCCAGACCTGCCGTATTTTGGTTTATACGTTCACTTCCCTAAGGAGCCTTTGTCAGTTTGCAGGAGGTGTTGGCTGTCCTCCAAACTCAAAAAACTGGTTAATAAAGTTGCTGTTGGAACATTCTCCTCATGGACTCTTGAATATGCCTTAATTAAATGTCATGGGAAAAACAAGGACTGACATAAATAAGGATTGCTTTCCTACTGTACTGTTGCTTTGGTGTCCAAATTTCTTTTCCTAAGGGTTAAAACAATATTGATTTGTTGGGTGTCGTGTAATCAAATTAATTTGTGTGTGTATACACAGTACAAACAACACTAAAAGATGTTTTTATAGACAACAAAGATAGCCAGCCAGAGCCATTTTTTTTTTTTTTTATTTGTGTCTGACCTTATGAAAAACTTTCCGGCATATAAAAATGAAGCTCATTGGTTTTTGATGTTGTAAGTCTGCTTTCGAATGTTATAAAATGTAGCATGTGACCTTCTCTGATGTTCTTCAAGTGTTGTAATACCAATGATGGTATAACGTTATGTCTACTTACGGCTCTCTGTTGTCTTTGTTGCAGGCTCTGTGTTGGATGTTATAAAGCACATCATTTCAAAGGGGGAACACAAGAACGGTGTACTGGATGAACCCAGTATAGCTACTGTGCTGAAAGAGGTCCTTCAGGGTCTTGAGTACCTTCACAAAAACGGACAGATCCACAGGTAAATACACTTTCGGGAACACTGGACCTAAAAATGTAACTTGTCATTATTTATTAGTTCTGAACCCTTATGCTGTTTTCTGTTTAACACAAAATGAGAATTTAGAAAAATATTTACACTAGTGCTGCTACTAATGAGTATTAGTTGGGCGATTTTATTTTTCGTTAACCGGATTAATAAAAAAAAAAAAAAAAAAGCGCCCAGTTTTCTTTTCTTTTCTTTTTTTAATTTATTTTAAAAAAGGCTTTCTGCCCAATGTCCTTCAAACAAATGCGTCAACTGAATGCAAAGAAAAAGTGCTTAACAATTTATGATAATAAATAACCCGTGATATACTAACATTTTTAGATTTAAATCATTTTTTGACAGATTCCTAAAAATATTTTTGTAGTTTACTGGGCAAGTAACAAATAAAATAGACTAGTATTTATTCACATAATAACAAAAATGGTCTCCTATGCCTTTTAGAACAGCTTGCATTCTGGCTGGCTGGTATCTGAAAAAAAAGTGTACTACAGGACAACAAACCGCATTCATATTTGAAATGACACGAGAGCGTGTAAATGATGCCATTTTAATTTTTAAATGAACTATCCCTTTAAGACTGGACTGGTTTCAACACAAAGGAGGTTTATAGGATGCCTGTGGACCGAGACTCCATTTAAATCAGCTTAATCTCATACGATGAATGACGGAATTAATGAATTGCGTTTCAGAATCGACGTCTGCTTGAGTTTCCAATGGAAATTCATGGAAAAACTGAGTGAGCCATCCAGTCTAATTCATACCCTTCAGTCTTTTATCATTAAATCTTTAAATCATACAAATCTCAGTTGATGTAGGCCGAGCGCATACGACCGTTTCATTGGCAGTCTTTTTATAAGCTCATCAAAGATTCCTTTGCTAGTTTATCTGAGGCATTCATCTTCAGACGTCAATACTGACTTTGCGGTGATGACTCACTGATGGCTAATTTAAATCATCTGTCTGTTTCTCTCTCTCCCTTTTTATATTAATTGCTTTCTTCTTATATCCCTTGTTGCCTCTACACACGCTTGGGCCTGTTAAAGCAGACAGTGTAAATAATTCACAGGCTTTTAGTCTGGTTAAGTACCCATGACTTGCAAGCTTGACTCTGAATCTCAATGAAGGAGACCTTGTCTTTTTGGTTCTGCTGCGCCGCCAGTGTGACGAGAGGTAATTTTTGACTTATTAGAAGCTTTTGAGTGTTATTTTTAGATGTCTGACAAAAATGTACAAGCAAATTTAGTTTATTGCTCTTAGACGCAGTTTATTGCTTTTAGAAGGGGGACTCTTTTATCATGTAGCCAGAATTTAGTTCTCTGTTGACGTTTGTATGATACATTAAAGTTAGGATAAAGATAGGACATGAAAAAATCATTAAAACATATATTTTATGTTGGGACTAAAGGCACACTGTAACGTAATTAAAGTTGTGAAAGGTACAAATATTGATATAGGGAGTCCCAACAACATGCATGCAAGGTTTCATTTTCTTATGATATGCATAAAGATAAAATATTACATTGTGCATTTTCCAGATATTTTATCAATGTTTCATGTTGGTGTATATCACACACTGTGTAATATAATGATTATATATTTATTATTATACGTTAATATGTAATTTATATATTGTTATAATAAAATATAGAATTATTTTTCAGTATTTATTATATTATTTATTATATTATATTTGAATGCCTGATATTTGGCATTATATTTGGCATTATACATTATATTTGAATTATATTCTGAATTCCTTTTGTGGAAAAACAAACCCAAAATAAAGACTAAAAATGTCAGTTTGGAGTTATGTAACTTTTCGAGAAACCGTTATCATTTTAAACTCTAAACACTAAAAACATTTCATATGAGAGAAAGGTGAAGAGGGTTGTCAGCAAGGAGTGAGTCCACATCACTCAAGGATGCAATTAGACACTGCGTCTTAAGACAGGCATGAAGTCAGTTGTCAAAAGGGAGTGAAGCGGCAGAACTCTTCTTCATCATCCTCACCGTCCTGTGAAGACAAGCAGATGGGTGTAAAAATCACTCTGTGCCTCGAGTCTTTCACGCTTGCACCAGTTTACATTAACAAACAGACTGTTCTCAAAGCTTTGAGCTCGTCTCGGCTCTGGTGTGTCCGGACTCGAATGGACTCTTTGGGTCTGTCCTCACACTGAGACTCTTTTGTTACGGGTGTCAGCTGGGAAACCAGAACACGTTGTCATGGCTCCCACAGAGGGTGACATCATTGCTCGGGCTGTAAGTGATCTGTGTGGCTTAGATCTCAGGAAACCGTTCCGCTTTTGTTCTGACATTCTTCAGATTGCCTCGTACCATCTGGGTTTTATGTGGTGCTGTTGCAGTTGCATTCTGGAAATTTTTAGAATACCTGATCCATGGAGTGTAATTAACAGTGTCCTGTTTGACTTGAGACACATGTCAGTGTCTTTCATCTTTTGACGGGCTTGACAAAAGTGTGTGTGTGTGTGTGTGTGCGTGCGCGTGTGTGTGTGTTTATTAAACATTATTATTTGACCTCATTTAATATCCATATGTCTGTATACACACACACACACATACAAACATGTATATAGATAGATAGGTAGATATAGTTTTACATTTAATTTACATATATATTTAAAAAAATGTATTATTATACGCATAATTGTACACATTATTCACATTAATCTCACACAACAAATATTTAAATTCTATATTCCTAGTTTTATCCTAGTTTAAACTCTTTTCATGTACAATTTTTATATATATATATATATATATATATATATATATATATATATATATATATATATATATATATATATATATATATATATATATATATATATATATATATATATATATATATACACACACAAACATACTATAAACTATAAAATAGTGAAAAGAAATGAAGGTGGTTCATCTTCATCTACCAGCCTCTGGGACATTAAAGTCCTACATGTATATAAAGTATTCTGTGTCCTTCACACACAGATCGATCACATGTGCAACCCTTCGCATCTTGTTTTTAAATATTTATATCTAGTTTTCCAAATCAGATGTGTTCTCTTCTCTCAGCACCCTGTCTAAATATATGCAAGCGATTACCAGTCGTGCTCACGGACAGCAGGAGTGTTATTAACCACTCTAATCATCTCCAAACATCTGTTACACTTCAGGAACACCTCCAAACGCGCTTGAGTTTGGAGTGGACATGTGTTAGTGTGTTTTGATTTGCCCAGCAGGAGTGAACAACTGGGACCTCTTACAGTACGTTGGGGTGTGTGTGTGTGCGGATATGTGTGTGTATGTGTGTGGGCTTATACTGCAGAAAGGTTGCAATTATGGTTTTGCACCCCTGAAGCGTATAATTGGATATCATCATGGCTAGAGAATGTGACTGTTATGATAACAGAAACAAAGTCATCTTATGATGTTCAAAAGTTAATTTACTTCACTGTTTGTCAGCAGCTTCAGTTTAATTCGTATCTCTGCTGCCCCCGGCTGGATTGTAAAATATAATGCAAGTGGGATTTACATTTACTTTTTTAGAAGGCTCTTGATGCAGGATTTGTCTTGTAATTACTTTGTAATAATCATTTATTAAATATAACGTATTAATGTCAGCTGACCGATATCATGTTGAATATATCAATACGGGTTCCAGTGGTATTTTTAGTTTTTAATATAATAAATAATGTACAACATTTTTGCTTTTTTTTTTTTTGTACTACTACTCATTCTGGTTGAATTCTCCTTCAGTAGCTCTTTATTATGCTTAATTCTTTCAATGCTTGAGTGATCTGAGTGATCCACATCTGTATCTGTCTCACAGCTGTTTGTGTGTCTAAAGACAGACTCCCTGTGTTTGTCCGCAGGGATCTCAAAGCTGGAAACATCCTGCTGGGTGAAGATGGATCAGTGCAAATTGCAGGTACCAACTTTCTCTTTAACTGCACGCACTTTCTGCCTAACACTGAAATAGTCCAGATAACACAGAAAAACAGATATTTAAAGAGAGAATTTTATATATATATACAAATACAAATGCATGCATGTATATCTTTAACCAAAATTTAATGATTTTGTGTGTGTATATAACAGTTACTATAGTAATATATATAATCTAAAATATAACATAAATAGATAAATGTATGTGCATGTTCTGAGTACTTACTGAGTTCTGAGTACTTACAATATACACACATTATGTAAAAAAAAAAAGTTTTGTATATTATTATGTGTATAAAAATACAAACACATGAATATTTCTGAGAAATATAAGAAAATAAATGTATATGCTCGCAAATATTTCCAAAATATATGTTGTATGAGTGCAGCTATATGTAAATAATAAATACACACAGTATACTATTTTTTTTCTTCAAATAGAACATTTAAAAAAAACCTGCATTTATTTAAAAAAATTTTGCAACATTGTAAAAGTCCTTGATGTTACTTTTAATCCAATGAATGTCCCCTTAATAAATAAAAGTATTAATCTCTTTATATGACCTCTGACTTTTAGTATTACTGTTTCCTTTAGTATTTGAAACATTAATATTCCTAACTAATGTATTTTTAGTGTTCTTTGTTGCTTTCTGTTACCTAATATATCGAACGGTGAAATTCATTTATTTTGAATATCTTTAGATTTCGGTGTAAGTGCCTTCTTAGCCACTGGCGGTGACATCACTCGAAATAAAGTGCGGAAGACGTTTGTGGGAACGCCATGTTGGATGGCTCCAGAAGTGATGGAGCAGGTATATCCACCCCACACCGACTGCTCACTTAAAACCTAACAAATGAACAGAGCAACACGCACAAATTCTCAAGATCCTAAAATCTCATGGCGTTCAATTACAAAAATGCAAAATGAAAGCATTTTCCCTAGTCATCTCAAACTGTTGGACCTGGTCTGAATTACATGGACAATTTAAAGCTCTTATGTTGCCCTTTTAAAATCTAAAGACTTCAATGTGGTGTAAAATTGCCAGTAACTGCTGGCATATGGGTGCATCTCTCGTCTTAAACAAATCTGTTTGCGCGCAGGTGAAAGGTTATGACTTCAAAGCAGACATCTGGAGTTTTGGGATCACAGCCATCGAGCTGGCCACAGGCTCCGCTCCGTACCACAAGTACCCTCCTATGAAGGTGAGGAGAGAGCTGGGGATGAAGCTCACAGCTGTTTGACGTTGTTTTTATAGCTTGTTGGGTGCGTTTGCGTTTGCAGGTGTTGATGTTGACCCTGCAGAATGATCCACCTTGCCTTGAGACTGGAATCACGGACAAGGAGGTTGTGAAGAAATACGGGAAATCCTTGAGGAAGATGATCTCGTTGTGCTTGCAGAAGGACCCGGAGAAAAGGTACTGAGCAGAGCGGCAAGGATCTTGTTAGGTTGTTGCACTTAAAAGTTTGAGGTCAGTAAGATAAAAATTAGTCTCTTGTTCTTACTGAGGCTGGATTTATTTAATCGGAAAATACAGTATAACTGTAATATTGTGAAATATTATTACAATTTAAAGTAACTGTTTTAATTATAATTTAGTTAACTGCTTGTTGTACTGCTTTAATATTTTTAAACATATATATTAAAATGTTTGTTTAATAGAAATGTGTAAAGAAAAAAAACTGAATTTCTTAAAAAAAATAAATAAATAAAAATCTTTCTGACATTAAACTTTAGAATAGTAGTGTATGTGTCAAGTAGTATTTAGCTGATCATATGATCCCAACATGGCAACCACTACAACCTGCTCAATATAAAATAATTGCTCAAATATTTCATTCTGCTGACCTATGATGTTAACCATTTTCTAAAAGTGTTGAAAAGTTTGTTGAAAAACTGAGTTTTATGTTAATATTGCCTAAAAACATAAAGTTACAGCAAATGCCTTTCAATAGTATTTGCTTTTTAGGCCGACATCATCAGAACTCTTAAAACACAAGTTCTTCCAGAAAGCCAAGGTAAGAATCTTACTTGCCTTAAGTTTATTTTATTGTTATCGCCATTCATTCACACATTCATGTCTTTTTTTTTTTTTTTTTTTGCAAATCTTTATAACTTTATTATATGCTTAGATGTTTTCACACTCAAAACCTCAAAAAGTTTTCTGAATCCATACAATAGCTTTCACACTATATTTGAATATATCCAAATGCAGAGGTTTAGATTGAAAAGGTCAGTGAATACAAAGTCAAATTTCATCTTATAAAAAATTAATTTTAATTTTAATCTTGACACCTGTAAAAGCCTCTATTTCGTGGAAAATAACATCATATGGGTTTGAAATGACAGGGTAAATATATTTTTATTTCTATGTTAATGTTTTTTTGCAATTTGTGTGTGTTTAAATACCACTACATTCCCCCTTGTGTATGATTGAATCCCAATTGAGTTGAGTCTCATTACTGGGCTGTCATGTCTGTGTCTAAATTAAAGCAGGAATAAGCATCCCAGCATCCTTCTTCAACTGTCTGAGTTAAATTTGACTGTCAGCCCATGTTGTGATTTATCAAGATTGTGATATCTTTCTGTCCCATTTTACTTGGCAGAATAATGAATTTCTGCAGGAGAAATTATTACTGAGGGCACCTACAATAACGGAGAGAGCAAGAAAGGTGAGGAAACTGTATAATGGTTTATTAGTAATATTGTTACTAATATCACTGTTGTGATAAGTCCTGTTTTATGACTTTCATTGTGAGGCGTTTCTATATTATTATTATTATTATTATTATATTATATGCTTCTCATACTTAAGTTACTACCATACTTAATTTTTATTTTTAACTATTTTTAAATCAGTTCAGGTAAATTTAAAGAATAGTGTTTTAAAAAAAAAAATAGATTTTTCAAAGTTGTAAATAAAACAGATTATTGGATGATAATGTTTTACATCTAAATACCATTTCAGTCTTTCTACTAAGAAATTTTCTCGTTTAATTCAGTTTGCAATTCGAGTTTCTTTTTGTAGTAATTTGTGAAATTTACTAGCAGGTTTTGAATGAAAATTGAGTAAATATCAATTTGACAAAAATAAATCACTAAATATTCCAAAAATGAATATACTGTTTAATTAATTATACTAAATAAGTAAATATAACCCCACACACACGTCTTTATTAAATTGGATATTTAACTTTCTCCTGATTTGCAAAAGACAACAACTAAAATGTAATTCACTGTAACAATCTTTGCATTTTTTTAATTTGCCACTATCCTAGGTTTTTCCCATTTTGTCAGTAATATTTTTTTTTTATTTAACACGCAATAAAACTTAATGTGCTCCCTTATTCTTCAGAATAAGCATGTTCTTTGAATTTTTGCATGAATGGTGTTACACTGAATTACAATGTTACGATCTTCTAACATTATTTAGAACCAAATTTTGACATTTTATTCTCCAAAAATGTTTTTGAAACCTTTTAAAAGTAGACAAAAATCCCTTTTGTAAATTTCTTTAGCTGTGGAGATCTCAACATCTTTGATTTGTCTCTGTGTGTGTGTGTGTGTGTGTGTGTGTGTGTGTGTGCGCGCGCGTGTAGGTTAGGCGAGTTCCTGGCTCCAGTGGGAGACTCCATAAAACAGAAGATGGAGAATGGGAATGGAGTGATGATGAACTGGATGAGGAGAGTGAGGAGGGCAAAGCTGCTGTTGCTGCATTACGGGTAACACACACACACACACACACACACACACAAGCATACTTTTAGACCCTACCGAACACGTCATTTTGAGAGTTCCAGCAGCGGTTGTTTGTGTGTGGTGTTTGTAATGCTGTTAGCTGTTATGGCACCTCTCATCCCTGGGCTCTGTGTTTTTTGTTTGCCGCTAAAGGAGCAGCAGTCCAAGTCGACAAGGCGACAAGTCCGTTTCTCTCATCCTCTTGAGCTGCCCCCACCCAGGGTTGTTCAGTTTTTCCGCTGATACAAATGGCTCGCTTTAACAAGGAAGCACACTCAGTCGAACACATCATTAGGGCATGCAGGAACTGGAAGTGCTAGATAATGAGAAAGAACATTTGTTTAGAAGGGTATATTGTTATCCAGCTTCAAAGACTAAAACAATAAAGATACTAGAGTTCAGGATGGTTAAGGATGAACGTTGAACCTTCACCCGTCTGTGATAATCTGTTTCTCTGCAGATCTATGCAAGAAATAATCATGCACAGTATAAAATCATTTAGATCGCTTAATATGATAACTTTTGCTCAGTATCCTATGCTTATTATAAACCTATATCTCATGCGTGCTACAGAATTACCTACTTATCTGGCTTTTTAAGCACTCTAATCTTAATAGCTAAACTGCGGTAAAGCAAAAATAGTAACTATTCTTGCTAGGAAAAACAGAGAGACTGATTTAATATTGAAGTGTGCTTCCTGGATGCCATCTGTATCGTGTTTTTACTTTTGATATACTGACCAAATCAACGATCTCTGATAACCATCCAGATTCTGTTTAACATATTGGGACTTCTGTTTGTTTAGGCACTAACATGCAATATGGTCACTTCTGGTCATTATGATCTTTGTAATCCAGTATAGAAATCACTTTATATCTCTTTTACTGCTGATTTATTTATTTTTTTTAAATCTCACGGTCTATTTTAAATAGTGGTGTAAGTGTCACCGCACCTCAGGTTAGATGCCAGCGTTTAATGATGTCTGTTTGGTTAAGGGTTTGGGAATACACTGGATGTATGTAGTTCATACTATTGAATAGACTATGGTCTAGGCAGATATTGTGCCATTTGTGATAATATCTTAAAGGGATATTTCACCCCAAAATTTTAATTACCCGATGATTTACTCACCCTCAAGATTCATTCATTTCTACATTCAGACGAATAGAGTTTATTAAAAGTTGTCCTAGCTCTTGCAAGCTTTGTAATGTCAATGAATGGCTGTTGAGATTTTATTGAGTCCATTAAAGTTCATCCATTCATCATCATAAAAAATGTTCCATATCACTCCAGGGGGTTAATAAAAACCTTCTGAATGTTTGTGAAGAAAAATATCTATGTTTAAACCGTGATAAACCCCAATACGTGTATCTTACGGTTTCTAAATGTTTAAATATGGATATTTTTCTTATGCAAACACATCAATTTGCTTTAGAAGGCTTTTATTAACCCCCTTGAACACTTTTGATGAATGAATTCACTTTATTGGACTTCCATTCTCTGCTTTTATAAGTCCTATTGTATTCATCTGAAGCAAGGATGGCTTGAGGGTGATTAAATTGGGTGAACTATGCCTTTAAAACAATCCCAGCAGTCTTTATTTTACTAAGACTATGAAATACAGTACTTTATCAAATCATAGCATATGTGTAAAAATAAATACTCATGAAGGACCTTAACTCCCTGCTTCATTCCTTACTACAGTGCCTTCAAATCCAAAGCTGAATTACAGTAACCCAAACCATTATGTATTATTACAAGAAACTTGAGCTTGACCTTTTACCTCTCTCTCTTTCTCAGTCACCTAGAGTAAAAGAAGGACTCCAGAACACAGAGGTACGGACACCGTGGTATAGTATGGTATCTCTACCAGATACCATAATAACAAAAAATATTCTTATGATTCTTGCAGTATGTCTGTACGTATAATAAAATGCATTTTAGTATGCATGAAATACATATTTTGCCAAATAAAGTAGGTCATCTTATACAGAATACTGTTTACTGCAATGCAGTGCCTATTGTTAAAAAGTAACAAGTTGCACTTATTTAAATAATTTCTCATTTCTAATGTTTTTATATATTTCTGATGTCATTTATACACATTTGTCTATGTATCTGTAGATATTCCAGCCTTTCAGCAGTCACCTCCAGCCTGAACTACCTCAAGCTGCTGGCCAGGGCCAGGCCAACCCTCAACACACTGCCCCAACTACAACCCCGACCCCGGCCGTGAACCCTGCGCAGGTAGAGCTCCAACAACGTTTTGACAACCAAACCTGTTCAAGCATGACGTTATTATGTCACCTAAACTTGTATTTAACCCTTCCACCTGTAGGCCCCAGCTACTGGAGGCGACGCTTCACCGTCCCCCATCAGTTTAGTATTAAGGTTAAGGTAAGATGTGTTTGGGGTTTATTTTATGTTTTGAGTAGGAGCAGTAGATGACTAATATCTCTCTTTCTGTCTTATAGAAACTTGAAAAAGGAACTGAATGACATACGATTTGAGTTCATGCCTGGCAGAGGTAAGAGAATTAAGCCGTGGCGAACGGTCAATAATAAATCGAGCAGTAAAAAGTCCACACAATACTATAATAATAATAATCATTATTAATCATAATAATCCGTAATCGTATACTCATCCCCATGCTGCACTTTTTTTCACAACACAAACTGAGATTTATAGAAAAAAAGTGTAAATATTGACAGTGAATTGGACGCTTGAAAAAATCAGCATGGCAGTAATCCATACAATAAATCAATACAGCTTTTTTGGGTGGAGTATCGCTTTAATGCAGATGTATGGTTTTAGAAAAACCATTCAGTTGACAGTTGTGGTGGTGGTGGACATCTCAATCAGTTAGGTTTACACATAGTTTACACATAGTTCTGTTGTACAACGTTTTCTTTAAGAAATCAATTTAACACCCTTTTAGAATCCGTTTGCCGTCAGCAAAGCAAAAGTGCATCTATTCCACCCCGTCGGATGTCAAAGAGGACTGACTCTGCATTTGCATTTTGTCAGTGCCGTCCTGTGATTTTTCAAGACTCCCAAAATAAAACATTTAGTGTCGATGCGCATTTAGATGTCCGTATCTGATGGCCGGATGAACACGGCTTCATTCAGTATGTTAGCATGTTGTATGCAGCTGATCAGTTATTAAGTTGTCAGCCTCATCCTGGAAGATATGCAAGCTTGTCAGTTCAAATATGCTGGAGGTTGTAATTTGCCAGACTCATTTTAAAGCGGAGTTAATGCATCACATACAATTTTCTTTTTCTGTAGACACAGCAGATGGGGTTTCTCAGGAGCTGGTATCGGCTGGCTTGGTAGATGGGAGAGATTTAGTTATAGGTGAGGATTTGTTTCCTTCTCCTTTTCTTTTCCTTTAAAGAAAACGTGTGTTTTTGAGTATGAATGCATTAAATTCATCAAAATGGTGGCATTTCTAATGCTATAAAAGATTATTTTAAAATAAATAATATATTTTTATCTCTGTTCATTAAAAAGCACAGATTTTAAAATAAATGTAGCAGTTTGAAACTGAATATTGATCAGCACAACAATTTTTAACATAGATGATGATTAAATGCTTCCCAAAAACCAAATCAATTTCTGAAGGATCATGTGCTGCTGGAGACATCACAGAAATAAATTACATTTTAATATTAAAATAAAAAAAACCTGTTATTTAAAATTGTAATAATATTTATAGGTTTTACTGTATGTATATTTTATACACTTCATACACAAATATCCTTTTTTTTAAATGTACGTGTTTAATATATAAATTATATTCATATAAACATGTATTTATAATATATAATGTGATTTTGCGATATTGAAAGGTAATAATAATGTCAAGATGACATGATTCTTAATCACGATATATCTTTGTCCTAAGACTGTTTTATGTCATTTCAGTGGCTGCTAATTTGCAGAAGATAGTCGAAGAGCCTCATTCCAATAAAAATGTCACATTTAAACTGGTGAGTGTCTTCTGTTTAGCTTGAAGCACCGTGTGTTGTCCTCGCTGGTGTTCTGCAGTAACGCATGGTGCGTGGTGTTTTTCAGGCCTCTGGCGTCGAGGGCTCTGAGATTCCCGACGATGTCAAACTCTTGGGATTTGCTCAGCTCAGCATTAGCTAAACTTTGGCTCTGTGCGGGACCATGACTTGCCTACAAATGTGAAAACAAACCAACACTACCAACAGAATGACACATTGATGTTTTTTTTTTTTTTTTCCTTTTTCAATTGCCCTAAAGAAACCACTGTTGCCAAAGAGAAAGATACCATAGCGCCAGCCCATAGGATTTCAAACGGCCCGACCGAAGAGCTGCACAAACATGAGAATGATCACAATTTGTAGGAATCCATTAAAATAAAGTTTACGATTTATTTGTATAAGGATGCAATTATCATAACCAGATATAACCTTAATATTATTTTAACATCTCTCTTTTTCTTTTCTTCTTTTTTTTCTTCTACGTTTGATCTAGTTTTGCACAATCCGAACTGACACCCTAAAAACGATCAATGCAAAAATGCCTCCAATATAACTACTGAGCGAAAAAAAGAGGAGTGAATCTCAAAGAAACATAGTTTATAGAGGAAACGAGTAAATGGGTTTTGCTATAGTTGTAGCTATATTTTTAACTTTTTTTTTTTTTTTCTCTGCTTTTGAAGAGAAGCAGCTAAGAATGTTTTATCACCGCTTGCATTATTTGCGCAGGTTCAGTATAAACCAGCTTGGTGAACACTGATAGAATCTGCTTTGGAAATGTCTACGTTTCTGGTCGTTGCACTCAAAAACAACTTTAACTAACCGCCTCTGCTGCTAAACACACAGAGCTTGATTGAGCAGTATCAGTACAAACACCAATAATTCTAAAATATTAGAGATAAGCAGAATATGATTAATGGGTTTATTTAGTGTCACTGAGCCCTAATGAACACTCCTGAAGGCTGGTTTTACTTGTTTGCTTCTCTTTCTTTTCGCTGTCTCAACTTGGCACATTTGCAGATGTTACTATCCCATGCTGCTCTAAAAGTTATTGCCTTAATATTTCTACACATTTTTCCATCACACATCTCTCCTTTTTATTTTAGATTTTGCATTAATTTGCAAATTTTGGTTTTAATTTTTTTGACATTATCTGTGACTTATTTTATAAATATCTCTGTAAGTGAAAAGGTAGGAATACCTGAGGTACCTGATGAAACTTTGGTGTTTGGCTTTTTCCTGCTCTGGAATTGAACTCTTTAAGTATTCATGTGTATTTCTGATGTGGATGAACTCGATTGAGCATGTAAATAATGTAATTTGCCATTGGTTTGATTTTATATGGGATGTTTCACTCATGGCCTTTTGTGTTCTTCATAAATAAGGTGATGGGAGATGGTGTCAGCTACAAAAGACACATTGTGAGTTTTGTTGGTTTGTCTTTTTATCTACGAGGGTGCCTATAATCACAGCGGGATTTTAGGTAGCATAAATCTGCCTGGTATTTTCAGCGACTGCTGAGCTATATTATTTATATAAAAGTTCTTTAAAAATGCAAGGATGTGTAAAAAAATTTGCAAGAATTTAAGCAACTTAATTATTTTATTCCTTTATTTTGTTCCCCTTTTTATATATACATATTTCAACTAATTATTAAATAATTTAAAACATTTTCCCTACTTTTTTTTTCCAGTTTTATTGGGAAGATTCAAAAGTTAATAGCAGGAAAATAAAAGCTAATTATTTTCTTTGCAATCACAACAAAGCTGTCCACTTAAAATAGGGAGGGGAGAAAAAAGAGAAGTGGAATTAGGAATTTGTTGTATGTAGATCTTTGGTTAACATGATTATATAGTATATAATACAATAAAATACATTATTAATGATAATAATGCATTTTATAAGGTCATATAAGTGTCCTGGCTTTTTGTAATAGGACAAGACGCCTTCACAGTCAGTTTACTGTAAGCAATAAACAAAAAAAGCAAAAACGGCAAGTAAAATATCAATTTGTTTCTTTTTATTAATTTTTATTTAGCTTTGTTGAATTTTAAGGCATGTTTTTAAATGCTTTAAAATCAATAAAAAAACTATCTTAAAAGGATCTAAAATGCCTCATTGTTTGCAGTATATATTACTGTATACAAATATTATGCTCCCAAAGAGCTGTATTACAGAAAAATAATCCTTTTGATTTACATCATAAAGTAAAGAGAAAGTTCACTCAAAAATTAACATTTTGCCATTATTTACTTAACCTAACGCCAATCCAAACCTTATGCGTTTCTTTTATGTTGAACAAAAGAGTAGATATTTTTAGGAATGATGGTAATCAGAGTTCTGGTCTTCATTGGAATCCGGAGTATTTCTTTTCCTACTATGGAAGTCAACGGGGATCAACGTTGTTTGGTTCTTCACACTACTTCTTATACATATATATTTGCATTCAACAAAAGAAAGAAACTTTTACAGGTTTGGAACGTGATAATGATGAAACCATTTTACTTTAAGTATTTAAAGCGTTTGGAACAAAATTAGGGTGGGTAAACGGTAGATGTACTATATCTTTTTTTGTGATTTTTTTTTTTTTATTTTATTTTTTTTAAACAGCCTGTCCTCATCTGCCCAGTTTGATAGTGTGTTACACGTACAGTGTTGTTCGCAATAATGTGCTCGAACCCACAAGCTTATCCCAAAAGTTTACATATCACCACAATATTGAGACCGCCTTAACTGGCAAAAAGGTCCCAACTGCATTCGCCTTGTGATCCAAAGTCCCTCAGGCAAACACACAGACGCGCGCGTGCCCGCTGCTGGAGTACCCCTCAGTACTTTTCAAACACCAGAATCAGCTTATCAACCAATTAAACAGGCCTACCTTCTTTTTGCACAGGATCACATTTTACTGCTGTTCATTTAACATTTTTGCTCTTTATCGCTGTGAAATAACGGCGCTTTATCTCTGTCGCAGCAGATAAGGGCTCTGTAGATATGCTGAACTTGTGACGCGTTTAAAAATTAATTTGGCTCCTCAAAGGTGAAGCTCGGCGCAGGTGTTTTAAGCGCGAGCCTCCGCCGGCGGTCGCCCAGTGCTCGTCATGATAGACTTCGCGCAGATCCTGTCGTCCGTCGGAGAGTTTGGGGCGTTTCAGAAGCGCTTGTTGGTGGCGGTATGCCTCCCCAACATCTTCACAGCTTTCCACATGTTCGGTCAGGTCTTCACCGCCATCACCTTCCCTCACAACTGCGACAGCAGCTGGATCTTAGGGAGGGCTCCCAACCTGACGGAGGAGAAGCGGCTGAACCTCACCATCCCTCGGGACAGTGATGGACAGTATGAGAGCTGTAAGATGTTCTCACCTGTTGATCTGGAGCTGGACGTTATTGAAGCGTATGGATTAAACACCACGACATCCTGCTCAGATGGATGGCTTTATAAAGCACCGGAAGGCAGCAGCACTCTTATAACGGAGGTAACCGACTTTTTAAACGATAAATCCGCGTATCGCTGTATAGTTTTAGGTTGTGTATTTTTAGCTATGCCTTTTCATAAAACACTAATAAATGTGTTCATTTTTTTATATTATTAAAGGTAGGTAAAACGATATTTGACTTTCAAAAACTTACTTTAAAAGTCATTTTCTTTATCAGTAATTCCAGTCGCGTGCAAAGCCATTTTTGGCGCCTCTAGTGCGGTATATTTAAAATATATATATATATATATATATATATATATATATATATATATATATATATATATATATATATATATATATATATTATTATTATTTACATTTTTTTTTTTTGCAATAGGCTCCTTACTAAATTTACTGGTGAACTTAATTTTAACTTCCCGTGATTTAAAAATTTTCACTAGCCTAAGTTTATTTTTTATAGCCATATTGTCACAGCTATAACTTTTATTTATTTTTTTATTTTTTTTTTTTTTTTTTTTTTTTTTTTGCATAACATGGTATAACAGTTATCATCATGTTAGTCTTTTGTCTCTGTGTGCTTTTGTTCCGGGGTTAATAATGATTTTAAGTTTAAGGTCAGTGACTGATGATGTAGCCTATGCACATGACTTTAATGCTTTGTTCATGTTGTTGTGACTTCTAAACCAAAACCTACCCTTTTTTAGTATGTGTGTAAATAGCTTAATATTAATAATGATTAACGTTAGTAAGCTGTAATAATTCTTACAGGCCTACCTAATTTGTATTTACATGATTTGTTTGTTTTTTTGCAATTTTTTCTTTTCCTGTCGTAGTTTGACCTGGTGTGTGAAAATAAGATTTATAATGAGGCATCTCAGTCCATCTACATGGCTGGTCTTCTTATTGGAGCCCTATTGTTTGGGCCAATGGCAGACAAGTACGTGTAGAGAACAATTCCTACCTGATCAACATAAGAATTGCTTTTTACCGACAATGATTATTTTGGAGTTTTTCCAAACACAGAACATTACAAATATTTAACCCCCAAAGGGCTACTTTCTATGTCGTTGGTTTGCTAACTGTGCCAGTTAACGTGTTTTCTTGACACAGGTATGGTCGGCGGTTTGTCACGCTGCTTTCCTTGTTCCTGCAGTTTCTTTTTGGGGTGGCAGTAGCATTCTCTCCCAACATCTTTGTCTACATTGCGCTACGCTTTGTGGTCGGCACCACAGTATCAGGGATCTCTATCAACACATTTGTTCTGGGTAACACTTGCGACTCCTCTTAAAGGAATAGTTCACCCGAAAATGGAAATTCTGTCATTTACTCACCCTCAAGTAGTTCCAAACCTGTATGAATTTCTTTATTCTGCTGAACACAAAGTAAGATATATTAAAAAACCAAAAGGTTTGGGCCACCACTGACTTCCATAGTATTCTATAGTAAGTCAGTGGTGAACCAAAATAAACTTTTTTCATAATACCTTCATTTATATTCATCAGGACAAAGAAATTCATACTGGTTTGGAAGTACTTGAGGGTGAATGAATTATGACAGAATTTTTATTTTGAGGGGGACTGTTTCTTTAGTGTCAGTACATTAAAAAAAGTATGAAATTTAATTTAGATATTTAGACTGCACGTAGAAAGACAAATTCACCTTGACAGTAGAAATCACTATTAACCTGATCTTAGCAGATAAATTAATGGTATCTCAAACTTACATTAGGTACTGAGTGGTGTGGTTCAGCCAAACGTGCCCTTTTTACCATATTGTCACACTGCTTTTATGCCATTGGTCTGATGTTGCTGTCTGGTGTGGCCTTTGGGATCAGAAACTGGAGGATTTTACAGCTGGTTCTGTCAGCACCTGTTGGGCTTTTCTGCATCTATTACTGGTGAGAGTTATTCTGTGTGAATGATTCTCAGTACTTTTGATTTGCATGTTCACAGTGTATATATATAATATCTTATAAATATTTATATATAATAAAAAAGATTATGATGAGGTGTTTTGTTTGTGTATGTCTTTGACAGGATTCTCCCTGAATCTGCCCGATGGCTTCTGACTCAGGGCAAGCAAGACAGAGCCAAGAAAGAGATCTTGAAAGCTGCCCAAATTAATGGAAGGAAGGTGCCAGATAATCTGCTTGACAAGGTGACCTTTAGATCTTTGCAGATAGCCAAGCTTTTTTTTTTTCTTCGAGAAGAGTTAATAGTTCATAAACAGTAAATAGTTGTTAATAGTTCACTCAAATCTGAAAGGTACTCAAGCTTTCCATATTTGGAGACGTTTGGCAACACTTACACAATTTATCCTCTGTAGTGAATGGGTGCCGTGAGAATCTCATGTTTTAGCTGAAAGCAACAGTTTGAAGTTAAAAACTTGGTAATGGATTTTTGATGAGTAACATTTTTCCAAGGAAGAACCAAACTCATTCTTGCATGAATGAGAGTGAGAACATTTTTAGCAAACATTCCTTCAGCAAACTCCTTCCTTCAAAAGTGATTGAATATGAAAAGTATTTTTTTAAAAATGATCAATTAACATGAAAGGATGCCTTATCAGATGGAAGCGGAGAACACAGCTAAAACAGGCACCATGCTAGACCTGTTTCGAGTGGCTTACCTGAGAAAGAGAGCTCTCATCATGTGCTACATGTGGTGAGTTATGCCAACATCTCCCACATCTATTATATTTCCAAAAAATATTTGTAAAAACTAAACTACCCCATATCTTTATGTACCTGTGTGTAAACCTTGATATTAAAAAAGTCCCCTGATATCAAATACAATGTAATACAATAAATACGACATCATAAAATGTTAACAGTATAGCATTATCAGACTGATCTTGGAACCAAATCAAGCTGTGAAAAACAGTTGAGCATATTTTCATATGTTTGTGCTATCGTAGGTTTGTGACGAGCCTGGTTTACTATGGTGTCAGCTTGAACGTGGGGAACTTCGGCCTGGACATTTACCTGACTCAACTCATCTTTGGCATTGCAGAGTTTCCCGCGCGGCTGTCCTGCTTTCCTCTCATTCAGCGCTTTGGAAGGAGGATTTGCCAGAGCGCAGTGCTGCTCCTTGGAGGAACCGCCTGCTTGGTTATTCCTGCTATACCTGCAGGTGAGGACCTTTGGAGTCTAATTTTAGGAGAAGAAAGGTTTTTGTGCAAAAAAAAAAAAAAATCTCCCTTAAATAATTAACACAGAAATAGTTTCCATTCATTTTATATAGAATGGCCACAAGTAGGACACAATATCATATGTTAATGAAATAAAAAAGCCTACACTCTTAAAAATGCAGGTGCTTAGATGGTTCTCGATGCCACAGAAGAACCATTTGTGGTTCTACAGAGGAACGTTCAGTCAAAAATTCTTATAGACCCATCTTGTTTTTACCTTTTTATAATCTGAAGAACCTGTTTTTTGAAACAAACCTTTTGTGAAACAGAAATTCTGTAAAAGTCAGAAATTTTCGTACATTAAAAAGGAATAGTTCACCCAATTTCTTTGTTTTGAGGAACACAAAGGAAGATATTTTGAAAGTTTGTGACCAGGCTTCTTTGGTCACCATTTACTTCCATAGTAGGAAAAAAAATACTATGGAAGTCAATGGTGACCCAAAACAACGGCGGAACAAAGAAATTCATACAGGTTTGGAACTACTTGAGGTTGAGTACATGATTCATTTCTGATTGAACTATTCCTTTTAATAGACCTCACGTCAATCACGTTTAAAAAACGAAATAATAAAAAATCGCATCAGGCTTGATTTTCTGCGTTTTCACATCCATCGCAAGCATTTTGATAGGAAAGGATGACGAATATGAACGTTTCATACAGGGTATCCTGTGATTGTGACTGTGATCGCAGTGGTTGGAAAGTTCTCCCTCGCTGCCTCTTTCACCATTGTGTATGTGTACACTGCAGAGCTCTACCCAACGGTTGTGAGGTACTGTATATCCTGTATATACGCACTTCATGAACACTCACTATCTGCATTCATGGATTCTAAATAAGCTCTTGTTCTTTTGACTCTGTCACGCAGGCAAAACGGTGTGGGACTGAACTCCATGTGCGCTCGTGTAGCTGGTATTCTGGCTCCTCTGATTGGCTTGTTAGACGTGTATCATCCCGCTATTCCAATGGTCATATACGGCTCTCTTCCTTTTGTGGGAGGAGCGCTGACTTTCCTGCTCCCAGAGACGCTGAACACTGAGCTGCAGGACCACACTGAAGTCCTCGTGGAAGACAGCATGTGCGTTTATATTGCTCTTTATATTAGTGACACTATGCATGAAACAACTGTTGAAATAAGAAATAGAGAAGTGCTTAACTTTTGTTAACATAATTTATTACAGAATTAAATCTTACTTTTCTTAATTTTCCATTTACAGGGGATCAGAGAAAGGCGGTATTGAAAATGGACTGAATCAGGAGCAGGCTCTCGGGACCACAAAATTATGAGATTTATACTGTTATTTAAAAATGTAGTCGAAGTTTAAGCTATTTTTTTTAATAGATTTTTATTAATATGTGTGAATGACTGTTTAGTTTTCAATGTGTGTCATGTTTGTATTGATTAAAATTAATTTGTACTTTTTTATTATTTCAATTTGTAAAATAGTAAAAATCAGTGTGTTATTTATGATTAAAATTGTGGAGTAGTGTTTTTCTTAAGTGCTTTTCAAATGCTACAGAAAACCTGGATCAACCATAGAAAGCCTTTAATGACGACAGAATTTAATTATTAATTTTTTGTAATTGAAACAATCAAAATCAAATCTATGTACAGCTCTTTATATTAGATTTTTTTCTAGACATCCATGCTATTTTCAGCACATAAAAAAAATAAAAATAAGATCATCAACCAGTTATATTTTGCACTACAGGTATAAACCACATTTTTATCAAGGTCTCAAACATAACAACAAATATTTAAGGATATATATATATATATATATATATATATATATATATATATATATATATATATATATATATATATATATGAATGCTTTATGAAATCATGTAACGTGTATGTTAAATCCATGTGTTTGATTTAAACATGTTTAAGCACAATCACAAAGAGACAAGAAAATCATAGTTGCCTATATCAGACCATCTTTTAGTAAAGTTTACAGCCCATATATTTGTTTAGTAGCTCTAAATGATGTTTTTGTCATTCCTCTGTAGCCAACGGTCTTTATGCTGTTGCCGGCCGAAGCCTTCATCGTAGTTGCCCTTCCTTTTGAAAAGCTGCTGATAGTGGAAAACACAGTAGAATTCCCCATAGAGAGGCGCATAGCCTTGCAGACTAAAAACAAGCAAAACATCTTTTTAGTATGTTTATTGTTTATGATCTGTAGGCTATAAAAACCACATTAATATGGAGAGTATTTGTAGATTAACAGTTTTTAGCAACAGCTGCAATGTCAGCAAACTTGGGTAAACAGCTTAAGAGGCAAAGTCTGAAAGCTGGTTCAGAACTGCAGCCTCAGCGCTTCTTATTTAATGATTTGCTGTTATGTAGTTGCTTTATGGTGTTTTCACTCTTTTAGAATCATAAATGTAATGCGTTTCAAAAGTTTAAAATTTCAATGATGTTCATTATCGACTTTCATTATTTTCAGAAACATTCTTACCTCAGTTTCTTTTTGCAGTGCTTGCAGCAGAAACAGGTTTTGTGGAAAATGAGTTTATCCGCTGCCATTCTTTCCATTGGGTAAACTGGTTTCAGACAGGCTGAGCATGTTTCCTGAGCTGCTGGCTGGAACTAAAGTCACATGAAAGGGTTAACGCACCACCATATGCTTTTAATTCAAGCAATTAGGAGGTTTTTGAGTTTTTTTGCGCTCACTGATTGAATAAAACATTGGTGTAAACCATGGTATGTGCATGGTATTATGGGTAAAAGACGTATTTTGGCTTCATGTTCATCCACTGGTTGGGTGATTGTTTTTTCTTAAAGATATTACATTTTGTTTAATGTCTAGCATGCCAACATTGTGTAGTACTTTTTTGAGTTCAATAAACTTTTTCAATTATCTAAATTCTAGAAACACTTTAAAATTAATACATTTTGGAATGAATAATACATCATAATTGAATGTACATTTAAATAGTTAATTAGATTAATTAACCTATTAGATTAACTAATTAACCTATACCCCCTCAATGGAATGCAATCAAATACGAATACAAAATAATAAAAATTTTAATACATATACCAGTTTTCCTAACATAAGAGAAAACCTGTTTACTGATATTAATGTGACATAACACGTTTCTATCGTTTTTATTGACACATAGCAGAAATTATATTGAATTCACAAATATATCACAACATGTTTATTGCATGTCTGTAACACACTGAGGAAACCATATAGTTAAAAAATGTAATTCACAAAAAAAAAAAAAAAAAAAAATAGAAACTGATATCGGAATAGTGAACTATAATTTAAAATATAACCAAGCAAAAAAGTATAAAAAATGGGCTTTTACATTATTAGATCTGTCATTTACATTGCAACCAAAACCAACATACATTTCAAAATAACTTTACAGTGGGGGACGGTCTTCTCTAATAAAAGGCGTGTTGATTCTTGGGTACGTGACAATTTCTGATGTGGCTGGACTAGTCACGACGAGCTTTTTAGAAGTTGTCCTGGTTTCAGGTTGGGTTGTCACAACCGTGGAGGTTTTTGAGGAGTAGAACTTGTTCCCGAAGCTGTCCGTCCTTTCGTAGTTCTCGCTGATGGTTTTCGTTCCGATGACTCTCTCTCCTTCAGGCCCGGTTTGCACTTCCAGCACACTGACCTGTCGCTGTGGATTCGTAGGGCTCGAGGATGGCCCTTTTGTGACGGAACATTGCCTGCGCTCTGAAGGTACACTACAGCAGCACTGCAGCTTGGTCTCTTCTTTTGCTTCTTCCTTCAGGGGACTGTTTTGCGGTGGTGCAGACTCCGTAGGCTTCCTCGCTGCAGACTGAATGGAAATAAACGAAGGAGACGCCGGTGAAGCTGATCTCGGTTTGGTTGTGGGAATATAAAGCTCTGGCCTTTTCTGTGCTGTAGACTGTTCAGACACCCTCTTTCCAATCTGGTTTTGAGCTTTTGGTGACTTGCTTGACCCAATGCTGATTTTCCTAATATTACCTGCAGGAGGTGAACCTTGTACAGCCACCATTGACTCCCTGAAGAGACCAGAAAGCCCTACAATGTCAGAGTCTGATTTTAGAGTCGATACTGAGTAAAGAGCCTTTTTAATGGCCTCCTCTATATCCATGAGTCTTGCAAGCGTTTGGTCTTTTAAACGGATGATCTCTGCACCAGCTTTCTCCAGGTCACCAAAAGCTACCTCCATTGATGACATCATCTCCGGTTCACTTGGTGCTCCAGTATGTTCTGGCTGGGCTATTTTGGGCTTGATATTCTTCTCCCGAGGCACAACCCAATCAGGTACGCTCTCAAAAATGTTTTTAAGTGAGCTCACATCCACTTTGTTGGTGTCTTCTTCGATTTCCTCCACTTTGGAGAGTATGTTTTTGAGTTCTTCTTGCTTTTTCAGCTTGTCAAAGATCTCCATGACAGCTGGCACGTTTCCTTTCATGATTTCATCCATGTGCACCGAGAGCCTCTGCCTTCGCTCGTCGTCAGTCTCTCGTCTAAATTTCTTTTCCCGTCTCACCACTCCACTAACTTGTTGATCATCACTTTTATCATTTATTTTTTCATGGTTGTTTGTATCTGTCTTACAAGTGTCGCCTGAGGAGTCGTTGTTGTGAGTAATTCCCTGTTGCGTTTCACTTGTAGAGTTGCTAACAGTGTTTGAGTTCTTCACATTTTCTTTTGCCATTTTGATTCTTTTAGGTTTTACAGGAGGCACTGAACCACTCGGCTTTACCCCAAAATTTTGAAGAGTAGCATGAAATCCTGTGGAAGATTCATTGATAATGCTTTCCATGGAGCTCTTTGGAGTTTCTTCAATAACCTCTACACCACTTAGCTTTTTATCTTTAGGACTTTCAGTGTTGCTCACTGATGTATCACAAGGCTCATGTTCATTGGCATGCTGTGCTTCTTCATGATACATTGCTTCTGTGCTAGCTTTGGAAGTTGAAAATTCTTTAATCTGCTCAGTTGGTGGTTCTGAAGGCACAGGAGGGATTTGGCATTTGTTAAGGCATTCTGAATCAGTTTTAAAACCATGTGGCTTCATTTTTAAATGATCTGGTTTAGGTGGGATAGCTGGTTTGGGTCCAGGAGTTTTACGATTTTTAGCAGGTGTTTCTACAGAGACAGACATGGGAGAACATGTCACTAAACTGTTTTCAAATGGCATTCTTGTGTCAGTGCCCTGAGGTGATTTTAACGCTTCCTTTTCAGCTTGAGGTGCAGGAGAAGATGCTGTTGACTCATTTTCCGTAGTACTATGACTTGACTGGTTCATCATTACTTCATCTGTCTTTTTGTGTCCTGCATGTCCTTTAGCAGAATTCCTATAAATCATGGCAGCTCTAAATTCACCCTTTGTAACATTAAAATTTGACTTTCCCAAGGAATCAAGAGCTGCCTGTATGCTACCTCTCATGATAACCTCCCTACTTTCTTCTTCCAGTTCAGTTTTGGAAATTTGGGAGACCTCTTCATTTTCAATTACATTCTCATTGTTTTTCACACATGTAAATTCATGGGCCATTGAACCAGAATCACAGATTTGTTGGGTTTGGTTTGTTTGAGAAGCATGTTTTGCTTGTACACTCTGCTGAAGAGCTTTTGCCTCTATTGTGGCCTGATGAAGATTCATAATGGCTGTTTGTAAATTCACCAATTCATCATCTTCAACAACATCAACTAGTTCTGCTTGAAGAACGACTCCATCATTATCTTGATTTTGGAGACTTCTTTCTTCTTTTAGATTATCACCTGTGTCAGGACATTGTTCAGATTGGTTTGTTGCTTCTGCATCAACATTTTCTTTATTTACCAAACTTTCTTTAGGTGACACTTCTGACTTTTTTTCATCCAGCTGTATGCTTGTGTCATCTATATTTGTAGTAAAAAGGGTTTTGATATTGTTACCTGGTATAATCTCAATTGTTTTCTCTGATTCTCCAGTTGATGTGCCTATATCTACATTTGATGATATTTCCTCCAGGCATTTTAGATAATTATGGTCTCCTTTCTCAGTGCATCTCTGGAATAACTGCACATTACTAGTTTTGTTCGTATCTACTACTAAAGAACTTTCCGATGAACTCACATCTTTCTTCAGATCATGATTTGCAGACTCTGGAACGTACCTTAGACTAGAGTGAATGGATTTAAAATCAATTTTACCAAACTCCATTGCCCCTGTACTGTCTTCACTGTGGAGAAATAGAGCGTAAACTGTTATTTCTCTCATTCCTGTTATTCCATCTTGTATTAAGACTCCTTTTCTAATGGACTTCTCTTGACTGAGTAGATCTTCAGTAATCTGCACCACATTGGCAGTTCTGCACTCTTTATCTTGAGTGAATGGAAGTTGGTGAATGGGGACATCTACTTTCTGAATCTCCACATTGCCCTGACTGTCCTCTTTTAGGAAGGTCACAATTGGGTTCAAGTTTGTTCCAGGTAGCATCTGAAGCATGATGTTCTTTATGCTCCCAGTCACTATTTCTTCATCCTGAATTTCTGGTCTTGTATCTTCTTGTATGAAATGATATCTTGCTTTATTGACATGGCCATTTTCATTAGCTTCGAGGATAGTTCCATCAGAATGCATGATACTGAAGTTGTATAAAGAAACTAGAGTTTCTTGTGTGTTCTCCAAGATGGTTTCTGACTCTTCCTTGGTTTGCTGATTAATCTTATCAAGTGGAGTTGATTCAAACATTTGAGCTCTGTTTCTTACATGTTCCTTTAGCAGTTCTTGTTCTTGATTGAATTTGTCATTTGTTGGTGAGATGTTCTCCTTGTCATGTGATATTGTTTCGAAGACCTGTTTGGCTTTAGATATACTTACAAACACCTCATTTGTGTCAATTAAATCACTGGTTAGACTATTATGGTGAATGTCTGATGTCTCTTTTCTATCAGTTTCAGAACTACTCTTTGGTTTCAGCTCCATTCGACTTCTCTCCTCACAAGCAATGTTTTTCCTTGGACAGGGGATTTGACTATTCACTGACTGAGTTTCAAACATTCTGCGAGTGGCTTTCACATCCACCTTGATGCTCTGCTCTGATGTCACGTCCTCTAATTTGTTGAGTTCAGGTTTGTTGTCTTCATCGTGGGAGTTAGACGTGGGTTGTTCAAACATGCAGACGGTTTTCTTAATGTCGCCTTCTTGAAACTCCTTTTTCATCTGTAGTTTTTGATCATGGATATCCACTGAATTGACTTCATGGTTCTCAAACAGCCAGCACCTGGACTGGAACTCACTCTGGTATCCAGTGTCTGTGTCTGGGTCCATGTTAAGAACATCAGCCAACTCCTTTTCTACCAAACTGTCTACATTTTTCAGCTCAGGGTAAGTGTGCTTTAGCAGTCGTCTAAGCTCGCATTTCTGTCGCCGTTGGTGCAGAATGGACATTGCTTCTCTTGTAGGGGGTGGTGATGTGAAGGGACGTTCATGTTCATCAGGGTTGGTTTCCAGATTGCGCATTGGCGGATTTGATTTAGGTGCATATGCAATGCTGTTTTGTGCACCTTCAGCCATCTAAAAAACAAAGAACGACCTCATTAGATAACTGTAGCTAATATATTAGCCTTTTATTTAAAATGGTTATGATTAACTTTTAGCAAACATAAATGATTAAGAAGTTAAACATACCTGTTGAAATGTAAGGAAGCCAAACCGCATGCCAAAGAAAACCAGCGTTTTGTGCCAAAAATTTCTAATAGTTATTCTGAATACAGGCAGTTGAGAACATTATAACTTATGTTAGTAATGTTATTATGAGCGCAAAAACCAGTGAAAACACCCACAATGATTCTGTTCAGCAAATGAGTAGTTAATCAAATGCTAAATTCAATTTCCTCTGTTATTATTTTATTTCAAACCTGAAAGCTAAAGGTTCACAACCAGAATGCGTTATTTATTTAAGTATGCAATTACAGAAAGACAAGCTGCTAATGTTTTAGAGCACTAAACAATCACCTGGTTATTTTAAGAATATGGTGCATAATATGATGCATAATTATAATAAAAACATTTACACACACATGTACAATTTATTACAGAGTTTACAGCTGGGCTGATGTTTGCTAGTTGTTAAATTGTATTCTAAATAAATAAAATGAAGAAGCCAAAATAAGTTTTACCACTGAATTATAGTATATATTTGAAATTCATTTTCCTTACCTTGATTGCGTTTGGCCTTTTTCCAGTTGGAGAAGTAAGATTCTGGTCCTAGAACAAACAAAATCAAGGAAAATACAAGTATTTTTTTAGCTTATATGATCAAAAAATAACCAGGAAGTGATCTTTAACTTAAATTCAAGTAAAATACAAGCTCCTTGAACTTGTAGTTAGAACCATGACATAAATAGAAAATATTTTTTAGCAGCTGTTGCGTGCATATTATTGAGCAGCATTTTCTGTCTCATCCCCCTGGCCCCAAAGGTCACCACATGTATCATGAAGAATAAAAGTAGCTACAAGTACTAACTGGTTTCAGGAGGTTTCCCGCAGGTTCTGCAGCTGCCACTTTTGACAGATATAGTGCAGACAAAGCTTTAACGGAAATAGAGGGTTTCTCCAATCCGTCAAGAGCTGAGTTGTCTCTGAAGTCTGCGACTGACCTTCTTTTATCCTCTGTAATATAGCAGAAAGATCAGAATCACGATATGGTTATTGTGACTCAAACTTTGACTCCTAATTTCCTGAATAAAGGAATGAAATCAAGGTCAGCATCTGTGCTTTTACAACTGAGACCCACAGATGCACACATCAGGGTGCACCAAAGATTTCTGAGCTGTCAGATATGAGTTTCATTTAAAAAGAAGAGTTTTTCTTTCAGTGGGAGGTGGGCAGTCATGTGATTTATCTGGGATATTGTTTGTTAGTTTTGCAGGATACTTTATCTGTGACCCAGCAAGCTTTCAGCAGGGCTTTTAGATTTTACTGTAAATTATGATGGTCTATCTGTGTCAAATCTCCATTCATAACCTTACATACTATCCTTCCAAAATGATTTTTATTTTATGTTCAGCATCAAGCAATATATGTGCTTCATAATTGTGCAAGGATCCCCAAATCATAAAAAAAAAAAATAGTTACTACTTTTTTTTACAGCATAACATATTGTTCATCTATCACATTTGGATAACAGAAAATAAAAAGGAATATTTGAAAATAAAATATTATATGAGACCCTGGACCGTAAAACAAATCATAATTGTACATTTTTTAGAATTTGACACTTATACATCATCCAAAAGCAAATTAAATATGCTTTCTTGTTGAACAAGACACACTATTTGAATTTTTTATAGTAGGAAATTTACTAAATATCTTCATGGAACATTATCTTTACTTAATATCCTAATGATTTTTGGCATAAAAGAAAAATCAATCATTTTGACCCATACAATGTATTTTTGGCTACTGCTACAAATATACCCCAGCGACTTAAGACTGATTTTGTGGTCCAGGGTCACATATGTCCAACAGATCCCCAGAGGACTTTCATGAAAACTGTGTGGTTGATATATTGATTTTTACACCAAACATGCCTTCCATTAAGGCTTTTTTTTTTTTTTTTTTACATTTTATGTCCATTTTGTAAGTGTTTGTGTTTTTGAAATGGTGGTGGTTTGATAGTTACTGCTCTGTCAGCTCTCATTATACTAATGTGCACAGCTGCTATGAATGCAAGTCATCAGTGTAGTGTGCAAAGTGTGCTCAGAAACTAGACTGGAAAACATCTGACTCTCCGTGACACAGATACCAATGGGATTTCCAATTGTGAACCAGAAACCAGCACACAGCGTGCTTGAGTGAGCAGAAGGGTACAGACTAATAATCAGTTTCAAGGGCAAAATATTGTATTGCCTTAAACCTGTGAAATAAAATTATGATATATTTTAGTATCTGGAACTGAAACACTATCTGATTAACTTAAATCTATTATATTGCAGTAAAACATTTACTTGAATAACAATCTGACTTGCTAACAATCTGATCTAAGTATTAATTTTCTTTCATAATAATTTTCCAAAAGCTGTTCGTTAACCACACGTGGTACGTTTTCTTTTAAACGGTCTAAAAATAAAATGTAATGAGGAAAAGTGAAGCAAAGTGTCCAAACACACATCCTCTTTAACTAATTTCAGCATGTTAGTGAGTTGAAAATTAACAAATAATTATTTATTTATTTGCTGGTTGCCAGTGTTCCGACCACAGTAAGGTTAAGCTTGTTTTCCAACTTGTTTTTAACTCACAAATGAATAATCAAATTCTGAAAATCCCATGTCCCCGGTCGCACAACAGTGGTTGTCTACAACAGATATGTTGTGGGAAAATCCTCTTTAGCGCACACACTATGAATATAACGTTTTAAAAATGTGTAAACATAAACTCACCATTCAGCGCTCTTTCTCTTTGCTCATAAGCTTAATTCAAATCCCTCTGAATTGCTTTGTAAGTCAGTTCAGTAATGATCCTATGACTGGTCTAGCGGCCATGTGTGTCCACCGAGTGTGTCAGCAAGCCTGTGGCCGTTTCTGTGCTGGTAACAGCTGACCCTCTCCGGCTCCCATGGAAGGATAAGTGCCAGCCAGCTATTTTAGGAGCTATTCTGCTATTGCTACACCAGGCTGAGTCAATCACTTGTTGGGATGCATACCTACTTTTTCAATCTGCCTCAAGCCAGCACTCAGAAATCACTAAAATAAGCCCGTTATTTTCATCTCACGTCGTTGGGAACAGTTGTTGTCGCTCCTGCTGTGATGTCATCTGGCGTTTCCTCAATTACAATTTGGAGACCTTCTCACATGTGGCCCAAGTTATATCACGAGCAATGTATTGGAAAATAAAACGTATATTATTTTCTAAATTGCACTGGTAGTGTGATTTGGCTGGGTTTGCAATATTATGTGCTTTGTGTCTTGCATGATCTTGTATATAGTTTGCCCTTGACATTTAGGTCACATGGTAGTCTGGCAACATATGAAATCTAACCTTGAACTGAAATCATTACTGGTGGTGTTTGCAGAGGTGAGCATTGCTATTACTATTGCTTATTATTTTGAACCAACTCTAAACTTGTTTTAAATCTCTTTTTTTGATCAGATTTACAATTTTAGCAAACAATAAATAATGAAAAAATCACTATAGAAATGCTCTTGAAGTTTTGTAAGTGAAAATATTCTCCAAATATTTGAGAGAATTTAACATAAATATGTAAAATAATCTATAGAATTAGCATAACATTATATACGATATATCTAAAAATACATATTCAAAAATATACCTTTAAAATAATAAATAAAAGATTTTTACATAATTATTTCTAAACATAATTTAGAAATAAAATCTTTACTCACCTTCTTGAGAGGATATTTTTTCACTATAAATGCCAGAAATTGTCCTTCTTCTATCGGATTGATTTATTATCTGCTTTGTTCTTGCGTTCTGAAAGAGTAATTATTTAATCAGTAAATGTAAATGACTCAATGCACATCTCTGTAAGGTCCAACTGTTTACCTTTGTAACCACTTGAACCTCTTCAGTCGCTATCTCTTGTTGATTATGGCTGTTATTAACCTCTGCCCCAACTTGTGGCTTTTTGTCCTCCGCATCCTTGTTACAGAGAAGAGTAGTGTTATTGGCTTTCTCAGCACTCACTGATTCGGGTGCTGTCTTGCTCTTCTTGGACTCAGGCTGGGTGCTGATCTTTGACTCAAAGAGTGCCCTGAGTGCTGTGGTGCCTGTAGGTCTGTGCCGAGGAAGGCTCTCCATAGACTTACTGCGGGAGAGAGGAGAGACCCTGGACCTCTCTTTAACCTCAGCCTTCCTCACTATTATCTCACTCTCATTCTCACTGACAGGAATTGGTGTCACCTGCATGCTCAGCTGAAGAAGATAAATTAGAAAACATATTTACGCAGGTAAAAATGACTTCTTCAATTTCATAGGTAAACAATAGAAAATAAGACCAAAACATTATGACTTGAGTTATTTTCTTGGCTCGTTAAACGCAAACAGCTTTGAGCCAAATGACAAAAAACAACAGTAAAAAAAGACAGACATTAAATTACACAGCGTTTTCACAGCTTAATCCATGAGTGTTTAAAACATTCTTTGTAGCAGCAATATTACTGTAGGCCAACTCTATTAATACTTAAGTTATTCTGTATAATTTTACAGACTGTCACTAAACGAGGTTCAAAATGGCACTAGCTGTGTTTAAATGAAACTACTCTTCTACAGTATGAGAAGAGAGAAATAAAAGAAGTGCCAGTCTCAGATACCCAGATGCATTGCTATTAACAGCAGTCATTTTTACGGAATATCCTCAGAATCTCATGATAGTCAGAATCAAGCTTTTCGGAAAGATGTGTAATGTTAATAATACTGAATAATCAAGAGCCTTAATGTTTTTACCTCATGCTTGACATCTCCCGAATCATCTTCTTTGGTTTTTTTTTCAGGAGAGTTTTGGTACCTGGTGTTGGTGAAGACGTGATGTTCAGAAGGTCTGATAAAGTCATGCATTTAATTTAATTTAATTTCATTTAATTGAGGGTTTGTAGCGAGGGCTACCAAGCGGTTTGACCAATCATAATGCCATTTTTTGTCTGAACAACAAACCAGAAGAATAGATTCATAGAATCAGGTGCGGTGGACTTGAACTTGAAAAATGGTATTAAATGACATCTTTCAACAACTGAAACAAGATGATGCTCATTCATGTTTATTTCATGCTATAACTAAAACGAGAAAAGAGTTGTTCGGTTAACATGCTGCTTAAAGTAAAGTGCTATGGTGATCTGTCACGACACGGTATTTATTGTTTGAATTTCTTTAAAAAATTGAATGCTAAAACGTTTCATAAAGTAACCTGCTCTGTCTTGACTTAATCTAAGCTGCTTAAACAGGAAGTAAATGGTAACCAAATTTCAAGCAAGTGGTTTGGTGATTGTCTCCACATCAAAGTTGACATGTTTTGGCCATCGTAAGGTTGACTAAATTTATTTATTGGTGGACTAGGCTTAGAAAGAAAGGAACATCTCCCTCACTGTGCCACAAGCTGAGAGACAGACTTCCTCCTGTCTCTAAGTCCAGCTTCTGTCCAGGACAGGACATGCTCGGTGGAAACACTTCTGAGAGACTGGGCCCTCCGCAAGCTGCTCTTCACTTCCATTTCCTCACCTAATACTCTGTCCTTCATCACAGCCCAACCTACACAAATCACATGGTGCTTGACAGAGAGCAGATTTGTGGCATTCAATCACATGGTGTGGTCTTACATTTTTTAAGCAGTAATGAGAAAGACATTTAAATGTGAATTTTACCGTTACAGTTCATGTTTAACTTTAAAACAAGCATGCACAGTAAGAATAATGCATATTTTCATTCGTAAATTATACAGTAAATAACATTGATTAATTGACCCATGACACACAACTCATATTAATCATTGCCAGTGTTGATAATATGTCAGTTATCATATGCTAACTGATAATTAACCATCTCTCGTCTACCGAATTCTAGTAAGCCATTGTTATTCACTTTAAAAAACATAAAATATTTTTAAACAGACCTAATCATGATTCCATTTTAAAGCTCTTGTTACAAATGTAACAATTTACTTTACGTTTTTGATATATTGACGATGAACGGTTAAAATAAGTGAATATTTTACCTCTGAAAAGTGTGGCGCTCACTCCATTCACGGATGCGTAGAGATAGTTCTCTGTGCATCACGCGGGGAGCTCACCGTGCAGAAACTGTGGGCAAAGTCCGGGAGGTTTATTACACCTGACGCTGGGAAAACTGCCTCATCTGAAGGTTCATATACACTGTAAAAGGGCTGGATAGAAAAATTCTGATTGCAGTCAATAAAACGCAAGGCTGCTACTATTGAAAGTTCTACAATGTCGTCTCTGCACATATGTTGTGTAATATGTGCAAAACGAAAGCAGGGTTTACCACCACTGGAGATTCTCACACATTCAGTCCATCCATTTTGTTTTTTGCCTTGTACGCTCTAAACAAAAACAGATACAAAACCTGTCACTGGGGTGGAACTTTGGTATTTTACTTTTGTACTTCATTTTATTTACTGTACATATGGTGCATATTAGTACCTTAAGTTTAAATATTGAAAATAAAATATTGAAAGGGTATATATACAATTTTTATTATTATTATATTACTTTACTCAATTTTACTCAATTTTTGGTTGTTTCATGCTACCGGAAAGAAGAAAAAAACATCCGAAATACACGTTTAAGTGTAAACTTTACACGTTTTTTATTACACTTTATATATTTCCATCTGTGGATTTCAAAAACAATGCAATCTTTAAAATCTTCACACTTCTTACATATGCCAAACTATATGAACTGTTTGTTCATATAGCATTCACATGATTTTGTAGAACTTTCTAAAACATGTTGATTTTTCATAAATTTATTCATTCCATGAGGTAATAACAAAACAGACATCCACAAACCATTCATTTTAAAATGATGTATCTTCCGGAAACATATTCAAATACTTACATGCATGTTGCATTTTTAATGAATGTAGCTTGCCTAAGTAATAATATAAGATGGATTTTATCTATGTTTTTGTATGTTCTTATGAATGATCGGCTTTATTTAGCACACATAATCCTCTAATGCAAATAGTTAATGATTTCAATGTATAATCTTATCTCAATCTAAACTCAGTTTAAATTCCGTCTCTGCAATTTATCATTACATAGCTTAGACAGATGGTTAGGTTTTATTACTTATCCATGACCCAGGTCACATCTTCTGTTATTAGGGTCAAGCTGCCTTCTGACTTTTGCCCCTGCAGGGTTGAGCTGCAAGAGGTTGCTGTAGACATTTATGTTCAGGGGTCAGTTCTGAGTCTGAGAGCCGGCGCGGAATCTCGTTCCTAAAAAGAGCAGCCAAAAACAGCTATGAGGCATTTTGTTGTGTCTAAATTGTACACACTGTTCGCTATTAGGAACCAGGAAACCAATTGTGAAATGCATGGATTAACCTGTGAGTCCAAAGTTATACGGTGGTCACACTTGTTCTGTTTTTTTGCATGTTATTTGATATAATCACTTCTTTGTGCTTTTTGTCCTGTTTTTTGTGGTTCAGTGCCTTGATGGCTGGTTTCAGGAACCCTGGAAACGGGTTAAGAATGGATACCGCAAAGACCTGTTAACCAGTGAATGGTTGCATTGTTTTATTGTTTCTTGGCTTAAAAACCTTTAGTTTCTATTTTCAGCAGCTCATACTTTATATATTAAAAGATTTTCATTGAGAAAGTGTTCTGAAAGGAATGTGAATGAACACAATTATTTCAAGCTTTTGAATTGGAGGCAAAGTTTGAATTATTTTTTACTTTTCCGTTCATTGCTTTAACATCTTCCTTAGCCAGATTTTACACTCTTAAATTACTGTAAGATAGTTTAAAGTAATACCAGAGGAGCTGCTCATCATTAATCCTGAACTGCTTAGTTAATTTGCTGTGTCTGTTTGACAAATTACCTTTTTTTAAAGTCATTTATCTTTGGAATAACACTAGTCTGTCTACTCTCTGTGCTTGCACTTTGCTGTCAAATTATTTCCATTAGTTCTGTTGCCTATTTTAAGCTAAAGGTCTCAGCTGAATTGCAGGTGCAAGCTATTTTTACAACCTGTAAGTGGCACTGAAGAACTTTGCAAATCCCTTGAGTCATCCATGATGTCCAAAGGGAGACTGATAAAGGACGACTTTAAGCACTAAGCATTAAGCTTCTTATTTGATTCTTAATTTCAATGTTTCATCACGCGAAACATGTCGTCATTGTGTGGTCATTTAGCCATCGTTTATGAATTAAAGGAACAGTTCACCCAAAAATTTTCATGAACTGAAATGTAATCCAAGATGTATATGACTTCTCTCAACAGAGTACGTTTGTAGAAATTTTGCATCATTGGATGCTCTGCGGTGAATAGGTCAGAATAAGAGTAAAAACATCACAATCTGGTCACTTCTGGCCTAAGTACCAGTTCATAATCCATACAAAACAATCCCTCAAGTGAAATACATCCTGTGTCGTTCCCGCTCAACAAAAACCACCAACCACCATCACTGGAGAAAGTAAGGACTGCAATGGTTTCAATGTCTTGAAAGATTTGATTCTATGGATCATTATGTTGGTTTTATCAGCTGTTTGGGCTCTCATTTTGATGGCACCCATTCACTACATGGATCTATTGCAGAACATGACTGTAATGCTCATGTTTGTGTGTGAGGCTTGTTATACATGAACAGCTCACTTGAATTAACTTCAGTGGTCCTTGACAGTCCAGGAAATGACTGGATTTGAGTTTCTGCCTTGATCTGACAGTCTGTCTCCATCTAAGACTAAGTATTTGTTTTGTCTTTCCTGAGTCCTCAGTGTATCATTTACCCCTATATCTCTGATCCAAGATCAGCTGTATGTTTAGGTGAAGTGTTGAATGAAAGGACTGAGTGTAAATATGTTTACAATGCAAATACACATTCAACGCAATTAAAGGAACAGTTGAGCTGTTCCTGTGTGTGTGTGTATATATATATATATATATATATATATATATATACATACATACATACATACATGACTTCATTCTACTATTTACACCTTGTAAAGTTTTAAACTATATTCGTATGAAGCTAATTTGTTTTGATGAAGAAACAATCTCATCTACATCTTGAATGGTCTGAGGGTCAATACATTTTCAGCAAATTCAGTTATTTTTCCTCATGTACTCTGCCAACATATGTTCACAAGACAGGCTAGTATAAGCGTTTTATCTCAGCCTGTTCTTATCTCAAGCATTTTTTGCAACTTTCAGTTTTTGCATGCAGTAATATCCCCTCTGTGAAGCCCACAGTTTCACAGCGCAGGGTCACAGCTGGTAACTTTACATTTCCTTGCTTACTTTACATTACATTACATTTACTTTATCTTTGCTCTTCAAAACCAACGGTATATATAGGTTGATGTCAAATAGAGTCTGCTGTGAAAGCTTTGCGTCTTTAATGTGCAGTATACAAGAAACAGTATGAAGGACCTCACACTGCTCTTTATAAAGGAAACATAGCTGTCTGAGGAGAAGACCTGTCTCCAGTTTGTAGAACAGCAACACGAGATCTTAGCATTCTTGGGAAAGTTAACATACTTGCTTTAAATATTGTGGTGTGGTCGAGAGGAAGGAAAAGATGGAAACCTTCCTTAGCAGGTTTATATGCGTTTGCTCACATTCCCCCAGGCATACACTGGATTTATAATGTTTGCCTTTCTTTGACAGATTTTAAAGCTTTACAGGACATGTTTAACACCCAGGACTCAGGACAGGCATGGATGGCTTTCATGGTTTATCAATTGTACACAGAAGACCCTGTGCTTTATTGAGTAAGGGTCACAAAATAACATGTGATTATCACCTTCACCCAAAAAAGAAAAATTCTGTCATTCATTCCAATCTTCGAAACACAAATAAAAGTATTTTTGATTAAATCAGAGAGCTTTCTTAATCCTGTATATAGACAAAAATGCTACTGCTCAAGGGCCAGAAAGGTAGGAAAGACATTGCTAAAATAGTCCATGTGATATTAGTGGTGCAACTGTAAAGAAACAGAAAAAACAAAGCACCATTTTAAGCACCATTAAAGCTAACTAAAACTAAAGTAACACTGAAAATGGAAAATAACTTTTCAAACACATGAAGTTGGTATTGCTGCCAGTTAAACTGCAGGATCACCAACAGTTGTAAAATTAAACATCAAGCCAAGATGTTTCTGTTCTATCAGAATATGCAGTTTTACTTTCATTAAACTACTGAAATGGCCAGATTAGCGAATTCTTCATCAGATCAGCCGTCTGAGCTATTTGTTTTCTCTCTCACATTACTGTTTGGCTGCAGTCCTGTTTCCATTTATACTGATATATTTCAGTGCAGCACATGATTTTGGCAGCTTCAGGACATGAGTGATTTCTCCTTTTCTGATACTCGTTTCAAAGATGAAGACCAACCATCACAAGGAGACTATTCTGCCGCTTCTGTTGGGCCACCATAAAACAACAGTGATCAGTGCTAAATATGGATGCATTGCCCTGGAGTACACTTTAGTGACCTCTTCTCCTTTTTCAGTGGGTATAAACAGCGCATCTGATGACAAGGCAGTTATACTCTTACGCGCCTGTACCAGAAAAATGGCAGCAGCATTTATTTACAATATAAATGAACTATGCATATACGTCATAAATGTATGTTTTCTTTGTCCTGCTTAGAAATCCAATGACGCTTTCACCCACAAGAAGGCTGCATTTTTGTGTAACACTATTTTGATAATTATTATTAATTATTAATAATTCTATTTACACAAATGCTTTATTTTTTAAACTATTTCTGTAAATTTTGTGGTAACTTAAAAATTCTATATTTGTGATATGATAATGCCTTTTTGTTACCTGAAAAGTTCAATAAAGCTTACCAAAAGGTTGTGTTTTTGTTAAGTTAACTGAGGCCACCTAGTGGACTGCGACTGCTAACTAGTCAACGTTAAATTAGCTTGATCAGGTTGACTATATGGCGAGGTCAAACCGGCTGCTTTCCTTAATCTGTTATGAAGACTGCTGTTTCATAAACTGTTATGAACGGCTTTTATGCGACTGGATTTCTCATCCCATCTGGACTGCAAGGTGCCCCAATTTATCAGACGTTTACATAAGGTCGACACAAGATCAACTCCATAACCATGGTGGCCATATTTCACTTAAGGTTTGATATAGACTTTAATAGGCAGGACCTTACAAATCATTCTTATCTGCTCGATTTTGTTTAATTGACTCGCAGAGTTAGCAACACTAATGAATGAGCGGGTGTCGAGTTTTGTATATTTTCTGTCATGCTGTGATTAGGTTTCTGTCATTCTTCTGGCCAGTCTGATGTGACGAATTTTCCCGCGTGTTTCGCGATAACAGTCAACCTTTTTGTAATACAATACTTAATCAAATACAAGGTCATGAAAACTGGGCCACGGAGCTGCTTTGTTTACCCAAGTAATGCTTCAACTCGACCAATAGAGGACAGGAGAGAGTCGTTGTCAAGACGCATTAGCTTGAACATTAGAGAACACAGGGACAAAGAGCTGTTGTTCAGTCATGCAGATTGCTCCATAAATCAAGACTACTATGGTAACATGATAAGCAGACTTCTGTTTTTGCTTGTTTATATATATATATTTTTTAAATCTCTCGCTAAACTAGACTTGTGTAGGAAATATTGGTTCTAACGTACCCTATTTAAGCAGTTTAACCCAAACTAAGATGATTTGTTGGTCTAATCTGGTTTAAGATGGTCTCTTAACCTTGCCAAGCTGGTCTTAGCTGGTTTAAGCTGTTCTTCCATCCTAGTTTAGTTGGTTAGCTAGTCTCTCAGCCTGACTAGCTGAAATGACTTCTTTATTGAATCATTAGTTATTGTTTTTCCCAGAATAATATGGTTTGTTGTTGGTCTAATCTGGTTTAAGGTGGTCTGTCAGCCTTGCCAAGCTGGTTTTAGGCTGGTTCTCCCATCTTGACTTCAGCTAGTTTCGGTTGGCAGCCAGCTAGCCTCTCAGCCTGACTAGCCAAAATGTGGAAAAATAAATAGCAAAAGACCAACCCGACCTACTGAAAAGTGCCAAAACTCTTTCTAATACCAGCATTAATGGCAGTCTGGTCAGACAAGATGACCAGATAAGACCAGCAAACCAGCCTGAGCTAGTTTAATGTTTTGTTGAGCAATGAAATGTTAAAGAGTATATTTTGTATTGTACGTCTGATAATGACATCTATGCAGATTTAGCACAAGTGTAAGATGGTGTTTGAATAAAGTTGGCTTTGCCGTGCAGGGTATCCAAGTTCCTGGCAGTACCAGCTGGAAGAACCACAGGCCGATGCCAACATCCCCCCCTTTACCTGGCATGGTGCCCTCTGCGTGCCCGTGCCGTGCACTGAGTTGCTGCGACAACCAAAGCAGTGAAGTGGAGCAGTCCCAGCTGCAGCCCAGAGCACAGTGAGTAATGCTGTGCTTACAGTCAGTCTTTATACACACACACACACACACATATTTACTGACCTAAACTTGCACTCTTAGTTAACTCTTCCTCCATATCTCACTGTATATCACTGTTTCTTCACATGCAGAGTAGTTCTTTTTATTTTACAGCTATGCTTCTCAGAAAAAAAAGTGTGCCTTGACACCATGAAAGCAATGTGAATTGCCTTAATGAAGTCCTCCCATTGTCCTGCCCAGTTTACAGCACGTGAACCTCTGGGGTCAAGCACAGGGCAGCTGCTTACAACACAACTCATCTCAGCTTTGTGGGCAGATCTCAGTCTCCATTCCCGCTGCCTTTCGCCTGATTCTCTGAATTCTTGGTGCAAAAGTGTATTTATGACACGAACAAGTCAGATTCTTTAAATTCCTGTGTTACTCTCTTTCTTCTTTGCTCTCCCACTCTTTCTCTCAAACTGTCGTGTGGTCAGTAGTGTTTTTATGACAATAGGCAGTGTGAGTGGAACTGGGTGTTTTTTCAACTAAATGTACTGTTGTGTCCCCGAGGACGTTTATTTTTCAGAATGTTATTGTTTGATTATATAACTTTTCAAAAGCCATTATTTTAATTACAGTTTTATTTTGGACTTTGAAACTTTTTTTTTTAATTAATGTTTTTTTTTGTCATTTGAATTAATTTACTTTAATAAATGAATAAGTTTTATATTTAACATTATGCAGACTTATAACCTTAACCTATAAAATATAAATTATGTTTATTATTATTAGAACTTTAATATATTAACTGTTTACTTTTAATTGATATTAAATGAATAAATATTAATAAATTCACGTTGCAGAGATTTTTCTTTTAATTTATAGGTTACGAAGGCATTTAATAATAACCTTTGAGAAATTATTATTATTTGTTGAATATTAGATTTTAAAGAATTTACCTGATATGAAGTCACTAAAAATTCACACTGCAGTGATTTGTTTTTAAATGTGTAAACCTATGGTTATTTATATATATATATATATATATATATATATATATATATATATATATATATATATATATATATATATATATATATATATATATTATGATGGCAAAATATTATTTAAGTAATGTATAGTGTTTTAATAATTATGTAAGATTATTCATATAAAATACAATTTATGTGCATGTAATATATAATGTAATATAAGTGTGTGTGTGTGTGTGTAATATTATTGTGCAAAAAGGCTGAAATGCACAAAAATGTCACTGTGCTCCGTGTATATCCACGTAGTCCATGTGTATTAGTAGACTATTTAAAAAAAAAAGTTTGAAAAGCGTTTTAAGGGAGAATAATTTCTTCCTTTCCAATGTCCTCAGGACCCACAGTGCCCATGTAAGAAACACCGAAGTCTCCTCATATGCCACCCTCAGAAGGTCAGCTGGCAAGCCTGATATGATCAGCAGCATCGTGACTGAGTGTGTGGGGAGCAGGGCTTGACTCAGATCTGACTCACGGCTCCTGTGGGTTCATTTCACCACTGATCTCGCAGCTTTTGCCCTCAGCTGCGCCGCGGACGGACTTACACAAGTTCTGGCACAGAACAAACTGAGCGTCTGATGAAAATAAATAACTGGGCTCAGCGAGGGGACATTATGCCGCGTTGTTTGGCCCCTGCGATAGTCAGATATTCAGAGAAAACGCAGAGCTTGATGATGACAGCTGTGAATTTCTCCCAGTGGTGCAAACAGAGTGACTGAGAACATGCTGTGTGCTTCTATTCTGGTGATGGCGATAATGATGAAGATGATTAAGATAATGACACGGGCTGCAATCATCGTTATATTTGGGTGAGGTCAGCGGTGTGGGCTTAGCGCTGTAATGAAGCAATATGATATTTTTTTTCACATTCAGGTGGTGCGGATCATATGGGTGATGATGCCAGTAACTACAATAGATATGACTTAAGTATTACATCATTAAATGATGCGTTCATGTGACTGGAATATTCCTCAGAGGAGACATAACACTGGTTCGGTCTGATGATGATGATAAGTGTTGCGTGAGGCTGAGATCACTTGTTGAACAATGTGAACTGGTGCTGAAGAACACGCATAACACCAGGCAGTCATTATTAAACTCACAAACATAGTTATAAACCTCTCAGCAGTTTTTAATCTTTTAGCCAATATGGTGTTAAATATTATTTATATCTTATTGCAGTTTTTGCTGAATTAGAATTAATAATTTCAAAATATGAAACCATGATCCATTCCACACTCACAAAAATATCCTTAAATTAAATTTAAAATATTTTTTATTTATATTTTTGAGGGTGCATGTTTTCATATACTAATATTTAACTATTTAAGTAATAGACTGACGCGTCAAAATAAAATATAAGATAAATATGAAAGTAATATATTTATTTATTTCCAGTTAGTAATTGTTTATTTTTATTTAAATTAAACTAAATAAAAATGGTTGCCATGACAGTTAATTAGAGTTATTAATCATCAATATTAATCATCTTTTTATTTTATTTTATATTATTTTATTTCAGTCTTACTTCAACTAAGAAAATGTTTTGAATAATTTTGGTTAATAAACCTGTTTAGAGAGCAGGGTGGCCAATAGATGACATATACATAATACGCAAATTAAGTGTTCTAAGCTTACTAAATGTATTATATTCAATATAATAATAATAATAATAATAGTAATAATATAACTATAATACTATTTAATCATCGTTTAAATGTAAATTACAGGGCTCAGAATGAATGAAAATTACAAATTTGTAGTTTGCACTTTAGTCTTTTGGTAGCATTTTCATTGGTTGTCTATATATATATTTCATATTTTCATATTGTCATATGAATTGTTTGACTAGTCGTACAGTTTTGAAAGAAGAAAACTTCTTCTGTAATATATGTTGTTATTAAAGTGATTGTAGTGTAGTGCAGACTGTACATAAGCTTTATAATTTAGTGCAGTGACAATCCTGAAAGGAGACAGGTAGAACAATGTGTCTCTCAGCTGTTTGGACGCAGGTGTGCTGCTCTAGTAAACGTGCTGAAGTCCAGCTGACTGGGAGGACCGCTACACACACACACACACACACACACACGCACGCCCCCGCCCCCTCTGCGCATGGGAACCAATGCAGCCAGACTGAGACTCCTCCTCCTGTCGCTGTGGCTCTGAGAGAGTGTGTCTGGGCCAGGCCTGCGAGCGCGTGTGTACGAGCGTGTGTGTGTGCGTGCACGTTTCACACGTGTGCCGGCCGTGGACCGGGCCCTGGCTGTAAGCTGCTTTGCAAAGGCTCAGTATAGTGACCATTTCCTAGACACACTCTGGGATTGTTGTGGAAGATGCGAGCTGTTTGCACATGGTGCTGCATGACTGTCAAACGCTCAGCCTCAGCACAACGTGTCTGTCTGAATGAGTTTTAGACCTGCATGCTCATGAGTGATTGAAGCTTACTGTGCAAGAGGTGTAACTATGAGTACAATAGATAGTAATTATAGAAAAGAGGCCGTGCAGCCCAGCCTTATTTTATTGTGATCACAAATTAACCACATGTGTCTGTGGTTATGAAGTTGTTGTGTCCTTTTCAAATATCGTGCTAAATGTGATACCTTGTACATTTTTACTAAAATAAAAAAAAAATAATTACATTTTTTATTTTCTAATAATTGTTTATAAATTGTGTGATTTCTCTTATGTATATATATATATATATATATATATATATATATATATATATATATATATATATATATATATATATACACACATCTTTTAAACTCAAAGTATTAATATATATTAGAAAAAATATATAATAAATAACAAAACCTTTCATCAAATACCCATTCTTGTCTAAGGACAAATTTGATGAATTTTCATGATCCACTTCAAATGTTGACAACGTAATCTGGAGTCCACAATAATAGTGTAAACATTCTGTTTCTATGTCCTCAGCATTTTTTCATTAGTAGAAAAAAAAATACAGTACAGTTGTAGAGTGTAAAGTACGTAATCATTAGGGTATGTCCTGTATGCTGTACATATTTGATTTAAGGATTTATCTCAGAAACGCCCAAGTAACACCAAGAAAAGAGGTGTGTGTTGTGTTTATTTGTGTGAGCAGTGAGTGAATCTGTGAGTGTTCGTGTGGTGCCTGTGCTCTGCTGGGAACAGGAATATCAGGTTTCCTCTGTGTGCACAATGTGTACTCAGTGTTTCCTCTGTGTTCTCCTGCTGTCAGCACAAAGCAGTGCAACGTCAAAGCAACATGCCTCGCTGCTCCTTCCGTCCGATTGTGCGTGTGTGTGTGCGCGAGCGCGTGACACAGTGTGCACATTTTATTGGACAGGTTTTAATTTGACTGCTGGGCATCTGTTGATTCTCTCTGGTAATACATTAACACCTCAGGAATATGCAGATGGATTGAGCTGTTAAACTGTCAGGATTTGAGACTCATAGCAGCAGCGGAACTAAAGGAATCGAACCAGGGAGCGGATACCCCAAAATTAATTCTCTTCACTATCTCAGTTACATCTTACATGAATTCTCAAACTTTCTTTCATCCCAAGCCCTTTTCATTTTAAAATGCGGTACATCCAGAAATATTTAAGTTAATATTTCAATGCTTAAACAGTGCATTTGCATGTTTGTGGTCACATGGCATACAGATAACTGTTACTATTCAAAGGTTTGAGTCAGTAAGAAACATTTAAATGTATATGTTTTATTATCTATCTACATCTAGATATCTCGATATATGTATATGTGTGTAAAATGTATACACATGTATGTATATGTGTGTAAATATATATCTAACTCACCACAAACCTTTAAACTGCAGTGTAAATAAAATATTTCGAATTCTCTAGTGTTTCATTTTTTTAATTTTCGTAGTCTTTATTTATTTACCCTCTGCAGTTTCCCAGAAACCTTCACATTGATTTAAAATGGGAACTACATGAAAACATGCTTTTCAAATGTTTTAACTAGTAACCTCATGGGTCTGAATTTTAGAAACTGAAACTCAGATTTGCCAACACACCAGTCTTCAACCAAAAGCCACAAATGTCAAAAATCAGTTTCTTTTTAACACAAAAGTATCTGAGTTATGCTTCATTAAATTAGCATCTCAGTGCTTTTACTGTCTGTGTCAACAATCTTCCAAATTTATGACCACTTTACTCACATGTGATGTTTACCGAGAATTCGGAGCAGTAGAAATGCATTGGATTCGATACAAGTGTCTCCAACAGTGTAAACGTATTTATAATAAATGTCAGATCAGATTTAGTATCCAGAATAGGTCAGTGCGGGTTTCCAAATGATTAAATATACACTAATTCGTAAACACTTTTGTAATATTTGGTTACATCCTTGGCGTACGTGAAGAGGATTGGACTGATGGTCAGTTCTGCCATAAATCGCATTAGTTGGTTTGTGATATTGGATTAGTATCATCCGTGTCCTTTCTGGTTGGTGAGGGTGAAGCAGGGATTGTTTTTGTGGTACATTCCGCTCCCAGAAGAAGCCCTGGTGACCCCTGCGGCGTCCTGTCAGAGGAGGAGGAGGAGGAGACGAAGAGGCCCCACTGGCCTCTGATCCTGGAGAGCCCACCATTCAACTTCATCCTCCTCCCCCACTCACCCTCCTTCTGTATCCATCTTCTCCAATGGACATTAAAAAAACAAGGATCACATGTGATGCACACTGTTTGGGCGCCACAACTGTGTGACTGAGGTGGTTTGAGTTGTGCAAACCTGTTATCTGTGTTAATGGACTTTGGTGCATTTGTGTGTGTGTTTGGCTAAAGGGGATTTGTCTTGTGATGGGATTAGGCAGAATAACCCAGACGAGAGGGAGCTACTCACAGGCTTTGAGCACTGATACAGTCTTTGCTACAAGAAGAGCCTGCTGCTTCCCGCCAGGCTGGTGTGTGTGTGTGTGTGCTGCTTGTTTATTCATTTTTTATGGTTTGTGATTCTATAGAAAGCCAATGAGAAGCAGTTATAGATGGGTGATGGTCTTACGCTCCGTTCTTTAGGTGTGTAGTTTTCAACCTCAGATCTATACGAGGACGTGACCCACAGCAGGGATGTGTCTATAGCATGCAGTGCAATGCTGCAGTGTTCTTTTTAAAAATCAAAACTATGGTGACTTACAACGGAATTGAATGTGAAAGTGATGTTTTAAACAATGAAATACTCTGCTATTGAGCCTTTAAAGGCTGGTATAGGGCTTTCTGTGTGAAATAATGTAAATTCCAATTTGACAACATTTTATGTGAATTCATCATATTTTATTACTTTGTTGCCATGACAACATCACACCTAAAATGGCTTTATAGATAATGTAATTTAGGCCACTATATGCAGTTCTACCTCTACAGCTCTAAAAATTTTTTTTAACATAATTAAATATGAAATATATGGAATTAAAAATATTATTCTAAAAAATTATTATAAATAATTAGATGGAGTTGTCTTGTCAGTTATCCATAACGGAAATCTTTTTGTTTGTTAGTTTACGTTGACATACTAAAACCAAAATAAGGTTAAAAAAATAAATAAAAATAATTAAATAAATAAATAAATAAATAAATAAATAAATATATATATATATATATATATATATATATATATATATATATATATATATAAATAAAACTAGGAAAAATTTAATCAAGATATCAAGATAATACAAACAATGTTAGGTTTTTTATTTAAATGTAATTCAGTTAATTAAGTTATTTTCATTACATATTAATTAAATGTGAAATTTAAAAATGTTATTATAAATTATTTTTTAATAAATGTTAGAAAAGGTTGTCTTATTTTATTTTAGTTAATTGCATCTTTCATCTTCATTTAAATTGACATACTGTTTAAATCTAAAACCAACATAAAAAAGTTAAATAGAAATGTTTTAAATAAAAAAAATTTATTTATTGTTAAAATTGAAAAAATACATTTTATAATAATGTATAAAAATACTAAAATAACACCGTCCACAAATGTTGTTTTGTTTGTTGAGTGTAACATTCATTGAACCCAGAATATTCCTTTAACAAAGATCCTACGTGCTTGTGTTTATCATTACATGAAAGACTTGTTTTACCATTTCTTTAAACAGCTTGTTATACAATTTCACGGATCATTTCGTATTATCTTTATTCTCTCTGTTCAGTTGTTCTATAATTTGTTTCAGAGCTGACGGCTTATCTTCTCTTCATCTTAAATACGCACTTCTTTGGAGACAGACTGAGGTTTTCATGATGTTATCAGGTGCGTGATGCAGTGCTGAGATTACCTTCTCACTATGGCATGTGCCTCATATAAACAGCTCCGGTTCTCAGTGCCTTCCTGTAGGGGGCAGCGTCCCCCCTGCCCCTTCTAAGAGCATCTATGACTGGCTGTGTTACACTACTGACAACATACACTTTCATACCTTCCATAATCGTGTCAGAAATGCATTATGTATTACTAGACTGGTTTGAAAGTCAGAGGGACTGATGAGTCACTATATAAAGTGCTGAATTTAGTCATATTTAGTCAGTGGGTGTTAGATTTGAGTGTCAGTTGCTCTTTTTTCCATTTTTTGCCAAATATAGCCAGTGAATACGCCATGCAGTCTGTGTTTGCAAGGTTGTTCTATTAATGGGAAGGATAGAAGTAAAATAGAGTGGCAGGCGCCAATACAGTAGAGAGTCTATATTAGGGTTAAGAGCGAGAGAGTCAGTTGGCCAAATGATAGCTGCGGTCAGGATGAGGTGTCATACTAACCTACAATCAAGACCTAAATAGTCATTTGAATGTTTAGGGTTATTTTTGTGTGTGTGTTTGCAAACACATGTCATTATCAAAGATAATACGGTAAAAATCAAACAAGTAGATAAACTAAACGATAGATAGATAGATAGATAGATAGATAGATAAAATCTGTCGTTTTATATCTTCAAATATATAAAATTGCATGTCAAATATATAGTCATACTGATTTCTTTTTTTACTCAATTACAAATGGTTTCATAACCGCTAAACTGACCATATTTTCACATCCTCTTCTGTACATTTTATCCAAAAATTATTTTTGTGATTCTTTTACTCAATCATAAATTATTTAAATGGCTTGGCAAAAAAAAAGGCTTTCATATCTACATTCTATTTAAAAGACAGAATTTAGTCAGAGATTTTTTTTGGCTCCATCACAAAGGCTTTAAATACACACACACACACACACATGCACCAGCCATATTTACTGCTCCTGTTGTGTATATTTCATCCAAAAATGGTTTTTGTGATGTTTTTTTTTATTAACTTTTGAACACAAATGGTTTAAATGGCTTTGAAATTGTTGATAAAAGACTTTCATGACTACATTTTTATTTTAAATTTTTTTTTTTTACCATATTTATTGCTGTTAATGTGCACATTTCATCATTGTGATTAAAATCTAACTTGCTCTGCTGTTGAAATGACTTTTCCCTTTTTCAGTCAACAAGCCCTCTTATATTTCATCCCCTCCCATCACGTATCCCATCCTGTATATGTTTCTTTTCTCATTAAATACCATGTTTCAGTCAGAAATATGTCACATTGTGCGCACAAAATGGATTGCGAACGCCATTTCGTGCTACTTTTAAAAGAAATAGTGTGGGTAAAAGTGTGCATAATATCAGACAACAAATAACAAATTAAACCTCTCTGTGACAGATTCATGTCGCTGAAATTATAATTATTGATGTGTTTGTTTTTCTATTTGTCTCCTCTTTTTCTCTTCTCCTCTCCTCATCTCTCCTGTGGCTAGGAGCCGGGGGGCTGCACATGTCGTCAGCTCTGGTTTGCATTATGCAGGTCTGACTGCAGGGAGTTTGATTAATGGCTGGAGTCAGAGGGGACAGACACAGGAGCTCAGAGGGAGTTGCACACAACAGCATCCTGCACACAGCACAATACGGCTATACATGTGAGTGGCTTTAACCGTCAACGCTACATTTTTCAGCCCTGTGTTTTATGCACGCACAGGAACAGAAGCTCTTGGATGTTATATATTATAATAAAATGCCCTACGGCTCCAGTGCACACATACAGGATCACAGTGTGCCTTCCTGGGCTGCAAACAAGGGGTCAATGAGAGTGAACTAGATGAGACGTCTGAGCCAGATGATGTCAGCTTACACTCATCCTCACACACACACACACACACACAATCATAAAGTCACGCACACTCCACCCACGTTATACGTGATCAGTTGCAGGATATGACAATGCTGCCGGTGGATATTAATACCCCTTTAGCTCATCTGAATGCAGCCGGCACGCTGGAGAAAATATCTGACAGGTGCTATTTTTAGATCTACAGGCAAGCACACAGGGATCCACTAGAGCTCAATACCGGCTATTTTGGAGTGGAGCTCTCACAGAAATAGCAGCAGCATATTGAATCCAGAGGAGAGGGACAAAGAAACCTGGCTCTCTATTTATAGCGCAACGGCAGCAATTAACGCTGCAGAGAACATGAGAGTACACACCACAAATACTGCAGACACTCAGGCGCTTATGTTTATCCTACTCTGGCGTAAGACACGGTCTGCTTGTGGTATCTGATTTGGGATCAGCTGTGTCTTCATCAGCCTGTGTCCAAAACAAGCGTGGGACAAAGAACTTACTCGATCTGGATAGCTTTATAAGCTGCGGCTCTTAAAATGTCTTTAAAGGGGTAGATTGCGAAAAATTGTAAACTCTGTCATCATTTACTCACTCTTATGGCGTACCACACCCATGCAACTGACGTGCTTCTGTGGAACTCTAGAAACGAATTTCTAAGGAATACCCTGGTCTGGCCTTTTAATGAGGAGCGGGGCTGTCAAACTCTAAAAAGCACCATAAAAGTCTGTATAAGTTGTGTGCTGTATTCAGAGTCTTCTGAAGTGTTTTTATAGCATAGTGTTTGAAATCTAGCACTGAACAACTTGGTATCCATTCTAGTTGTCTGGTTCATGGATAAATTGTTCTTTTGATTTGAATCTTTGGAGTGATTTGGTTCATTTAGTTCACAAAACGAGCCTGAATTAACCTGATCCAGTTCTCAAGTTTAAATCAGTTATGGACAGTTCTGGTTCATAAAAGTGTTCACCCTCATGTTGTTTCAAACCATTAAGACCTTTGTTTATCTTCGTAATACAAATTAAGATATTTTTTGATGAAATCCAAAAGTTTTCTGAACCTGCTTAGACAGAAATGACATGAAACTGACATGTTCAAGGCCCAGAAAGGTAAAGACATCAATAAAATAAACTTCATGTATCAGTTGTTCTCTTCCATATCAGTACAGTACATTAAAAACGCATCTTTTTGTGTCCCACAGAAGAAAGTAAGTCTTAGAGATTTGGAACTAAATAAGGGCCTCAATACTGATGCATTTATTAAATTATTTACATTTAATATTTACATTTAAAATATTATTTAGCAGTTTTTGCCTAGAGTAGCTGTTTGTGAAAACAGATCACTGTAGGAACATGATACCCAAGATACGATCAGTTTCTCTCTTTAACGGCACCTTTGGCAAAAATATGAAGGCGCTTTGTGGTTTTTGTTTCTCATATTTTATTTTTGGTTACTTACTGATATGAATACCTGTGTCACCACATGAGGTTCTGGAAGAAAGGCTTTGACTTTAAAGGGCGTTTACTTTAAACTATTGTTTTAGCAGATTATTTATTATTATTTTATTAATTTCAAATTAAATTGAGTTTTACCCTAAAGTTTAAATGTTTGGGGTCTGTAAGATGTTTTAAAATGTTTTGAGTATTGTCTTATTCCCACAGCATTTATTTGATTAAATATACAGTAAAAACAGTGAAATATTATCATATATATATATATATATATATATATATATATATATATATATATATATATTAGATATCAAAGCTGAATTTTCAGCAGCCATTTCTCCATTCTTCTGAGCAACATGATTTGTATTATCATCCGTTTTAAAAACAGTTGTGCTGCACTGCAAAAATGCTTTTCTGGCCTAAATTTTCAATTTGTTTCTAGCTAAAATATATAAAAAAATTCTAGATCAGAAATTCTTAAATAAAAAGGCATGAATAAATATTGTCTTTTTTTCTGAAAAAGAGGAATGGGAACAAGCTAAATAATCTTATTTCAAATAGAAAACAAGATTATTTTGCTTATCCCATTATCAGATTATATATTTTATTTCAAGTAAAAACTAACTTATTTTTTACTTGTTTTTTTTCTGGAAAAAAATACTTTTTTATGTTTAAAAAACCCTTCTTAATTTCATAATTTCTAGATATTTTGGTTGGAAACAGAACAGTAAAAAAGCATTTTTTGCAGTGTGCTTAATATTTTTGTGGAAACCGTCATAACAGAAAGTTCAACTTCATTTGAAATAAAAATCTTTTGCAACTTTATAAATGTCTTTTGATCTGTTTATATTTATTTCTTCCCAGAAAAAAAAATCTCACTGACCCCAAAACTTTAGAATAGTAGTGTATGTACAAATATATTACTAGTGTTCTTTTGAACCTTTTCATATAACTAATTAAATAACCAGGTAAGTATGCTTGTCCAGTCATGCCCATTTTGAGATGTCTTTGTAGTCTGCAATCTGAACCACATCTGCAAACGAAGAGGAAACAGGAAGTGTAAAGGTCGACCTTGAGCTTGGTTTTGGTGCCCACTTTGTCCCGGTGTTTCTAATGATTCAAAGTGGTATGAATTACCTCAAGCTGAGCTTTTTTATGCCGACCCACTTCACCTCCCCCCGCTGTGTGAGGGATCAGCAGATAGCAGCGGCTGCAGAGCAAGAGCAGTAGTGATCCTCTTCCTCAGCGTAAGGCCTCCGATGTGGGGAATGTTCATTTGGATCCATTCATCAAAGCTGACATTCCAATAAGAGGTCCCTGTGATGGGATCCAAACGCACTGCTACCTTGTGAAAGCAATTTTCCCCTTCATGTGCTCCAGGACAGCAAAGGGGAGTTAGACTGGGAGTGAGGCTAGCTTAATCGCTCAGCATGCAGAATTGACAGAACCTATAGATTTCTTTATGGAGAGCTGTTTTGGCAGCCCCTGTGTCGTTGAGGCACATTCATACCTGCCATCAATAATCTAATGCGACAATTAGCTGAAGATGGATGTGACAGGTTCCTCAATACTGACAAACACAGCAGTTCTGTGTCCATAGACAAGGTCAGTCACTCCTGTCCTCTGGAATCAGAAGTGAAAGGAGCGCACGTCCTCCAGCATCTACGCAACATGTGAAGATCAGTCCTGACTGACAGTGAGGTAGATGAGTCACATTCGTCCTTTGAGTTTATGAGACATGACTGGAGTAGACTGAAAAGGTGAGCAGGGTGAACCTGTATTAAGAACTCACTGTTGCATCCAAACCTTTAAAGGGACCGTTCACCCCAAAAAGAATTTTCATCCTAATTAATATCATCAAGCTCTCCTTGTCATGTTCAAATCATAATTTCAATTAATTGGTTGGTCCAGTTCTCAGAAAGTTAATGTTCAAAGTCCAGGTTCAGTTTTAGAGTTCAGTTTGGTAACTCAGTGATTAAGTCCCACTGACTGAAGTTTAAGTTTTTTAACTGAATTATTTGGTTTGAGTTCAACTCATTATTGTCATTGCCACTAAACTGATCTCATCTAATTCATCTCACCGACATTATACTGATTTAAATTCAGCTCCCTGACTCGATGTTCAGTGTTATTGACTCTTAATCAGCTCACTTTTGTATGATTTGGTTACACTGATTCTAATTCAAATTACTGACTCAATTATTCAACTCACTGACTCAGTTATTCAATCTCATTGACTGGAATTCACTGACTAAATTATTAAGTTTAACTGATTTGGACTTAACTCATTGACTCATTGGCACTTTACTCATTGGCATGAGTTTAAATAATGAATCGTTCACACAGATTTGAGTTTAACCCAAGGTTTCAGTCTGACTGGTTTGGCTTTAACTCACTGATTCAGTCTCATTGACTATAATTCGGTTGCTGATTCTCGTTTCGTTCACTGACTCAATATTTCAGTACCATTTACTCTAATTCAACTCACTCACTCAGTGATTCATTCACACAGAGTAGAATTAAACTCACTGACTCCAGGAATCGTTCTCACTGATTTGGGTTACACTTACCGCCTCAAATATTTGGTCTCACTCACTCAAGTTCAAATCAGTGATGAGGTTTCAGCAGTTAACAACTGAAAACTATCAAGGAGAACTATCAGCGAATCTGTTCCAAATCTTTTGAATGAAAAAAATGAAACATAAAATACATTTATAGTGCTTTAGCAAAATTTGTGAAGCTAGATAGCTCTTGATTAATTGCATGATCTTTGCTCACTACACTAGTGAACTAGTGAACATTTATCACCCAGAGCAACTTCAGTCAGTCAATCCCTTTATTTTCTTAGCAACCCTGAGTTCATGATAAGGTCAACCTCACAGGTGCATCAAACTGATTCCCTGTTCTCTATAAGGCAGGATCTTTCTTCGACTACAGGATGATGTCATAACAAGCTAGGGCTCATGGTCATATCTGGAGTGAATCATATTATGAGTTATATTTTGCCTCATGCTAATTCGGGATGCTTATTAAAGATCTTCTAAAAATACCACTTCGATGTATCCTGGTGACTGTATTTGCAAACATGTCCTTATATACCACAGCCTACAGCTCTAAAAGTGGACGGCCCCGTGCTTCCAGTGGCCTTGGGTGAAATTCGTCTCTCTATCATGGGCCAATAAGGGCCCCTGGACTTTGAAATAGCCACAGTCACCCTGCTGGGCTCTCAAGTGGCTGTACAGAAGATCCGATGGGATTTCCTGAGCCACATGTGTCTTTGAAACCAAAGCCGAGTGCGAGCGCTGCACTGTTCCCTGACCCCGGAGCTACTGCAAGTGCATTTCCCTTCAGTTGGGGCACTAGCGGCCTCTCATAGCAGTTATGGTTGCAGACTCTAAGAGAATTCTATCAATAAGTAATGCGGAGCGGAGATACACATTCAGCACGTCATTCATTATGAATTAAATAGCCACGTGAGAGCCACTAGCTTACGAAAATCTGACACTTGCTGACGAGCTCGAATGATGACGAATGAGTTTGAACTCCATCACATTCACCGCTCGTCTCGCTTTTAAGTCTTATAAAACCTTACATGGAGAATTGCGCATTTTCATTTATTATTCATTTGAGCAGTGACATGTCATTTGACATACTTAAACTGCTTATAACAACCCCACCTACTGTAGTAGGCCTACATGATGATGTGCGTTTAGCAATGCATTGTAACTGCTGTAAGCATTTATGAACTAGCAGCGTGAACTGGATGCAGATAATGCACATATGGTCTTAAAAGGGTTAGTCCACTCCAAAATGAAATTTTGTCATTAATCACTTACTTCCATCTCGTTCCAAACCTGTAAAAGCTTTGTTCATCTTCGGAACGGAATTTAAAATATTTTAGATTAAATCCATGAGTTTTCACAGATAGGTTTGTTCGGTAACTCACAGGGCAGTGATGTACTTGAGAGGCGAGGAGCTACGGTTCGACAGAACAGTTTAAATCTGTGTAAAAGGAAGTTGAAACCAGTATGATAGAGAATTAGCTTTTAGCAACAGTCCACAGATATTTGAATTCTGATCTGTCCAGTACTTAATAAAAAAAACAGCAATACGTACCTATATCAACATAATAAAAACGTGCCCCGGTTTATGTATGTTTTACCTATTTTACCTATGTTTTATCGCCACTCAATGGACATTTCTCTTTGAAACTGTGGCGAAACGTGCAGTAAGGTACATAAAATGCTGTTGCACAAAAAGTGCACAGAGGTACAAATTTTTATGAGACCAGGTTGGTTCTTTGGCTCCTTTGTTATATGAGGCAGTGGGTGAGGAAGAACTCATCACGGTAGCCAAGGACTATTTTTTTCACAGTAGCTAATTATCCTCTTGTCCTCTCTCTCTTTCTCTCTCTCTGCTGTCAGAGTTCTGTTCGTTACATGATGTTCAGACTTCATGACACCTCTGAGTTCCAGTCCCCAGGCAGATGGCCCCGCCTCCCCTTTTTTTTCTATCTTTCTCTCTCTCTCTCTTTCACTCTCTTTCCTTCCTAGCTAATGCAGAAAACGCTTCCTTGTCTTTGTGAATGTTAGTTAGCAGCCACATAACTGCTGCGTGCGCATATTTGAAATAACAAGACATTTGCAAATGCATGCTTCAGTAGTAAGCCATTCTCACTGTTATCTAGGTGTGCTTTTGTTTAGTGAAGCAGCGTGGCGTTTAACTGACAGATCTGCCTGCGTGTCTGTCTGTGTGTCTGAGCATGTGGAGAGAGTCACATGTTCCCACCGTGTTCTCCAGCCTGTCTGCTCACCTGGCCGTTGCCATGGGAACAGTCAGACAGCGGCAGACTTTGCACCGATGTCCTCAGAGGATTCACAGAACAGGTCTCTGAGCTCCTGACGCTCTAGCAGAGAGCGCACACTCTGTCCTAATGTCTCACTGCCTCTGATTGGCCTGGGAACCTGTTCTACAAATCATACAGACCTCTAACTTTCATTAATAATGCGTTAAAGTTAGGGATGGAGTAATATACAAATTCTGGATGATAATAATTTCTATGTTAAGTAAAATTAAGTAAATGAAAACAATAAAATACTAGAAATTAAAATCAGTCATGCAAGTGTGAAATATGACATTATAACGAAAAAATTAATTAATAGTAAAAATCCATCAAATTGAATTTAATTATCATTGTGTATTTAAATCGAATGGTTTAACAGAACAATTATTAATTTGTATTAATTAAATTAATTATTATTCAATTATTCGGTTAAAATAGACGTGGATTATTCAGTTCAATTTGATGGAATTTTGCTATTAATTGAATTGCATACAAATTTGAGTGTGTTATTAAATTATTTGTTTTTGAAGATGAACTTTAAGTCAGTGTTCATAGCAAAGGTCATCTAAATGCCAAAATAGTGTATGTGCATGCACAATTAAAGATCCAATATTAATACAGACCAATAAAAATACATGATTTTAAAAATCTGTATTTTAACGAATAAAATATGTAATTATAATATTAATATTATGATTATAATATTGGAAAAAATATTTTATTATTATTTATTGACATCGGTATAAATAATTATTTCTACATTTTTTGAACAATATTTTTTTTAATGCACCTGTGAAAATATTCCAAGTAAAAAAGTATAAAGTAAAGAAATAAGTACGTAAAATAGTTCATAATCTGTTATCATTTACTCAGCCTCATGTCAAACCTATATGATTTTTTCTTAATTAAACAAAATATTTTATTGTGCTTTTACTCGAATAGAAGTCGTCTGACACCATTTGTCATACTTTTAAAGACCAACGTTTAATTTGTAATTCACTGATAATCTTCCCCAGTCTTTTGCTGCTCTTAAAACTGGACATTCAAATAAATTCAAATATGCTGCATGAAGACGCCCTGCAGAAGATTTGACAAGCTTTGTGAATGATGCGAAAGCTGGCATAGAGTAACACCAACTGAAACGTGTTCATGAACGCAAAAAATATAGGGCTAAATAACTGTCCACTCTAAATTTAATGGTAACTTTAATTAGTTGTTGCAAGCCTTTTTATAGTACTTTTATGGAGTTTTTTGTACTTTTCTGATATTGCCAGTAATCATTTTTTAATGTTGATTTTTATAAATGACAACGAAAAACTGCTGAAAATGATTTGCCGATTGGAGGGGCACAATTCACTCCCTTCCATTCAGCCCTTGTGTGAGACACCAAAAAAAGATGCAGATGGGAGTCATAAATGGGACTTTTTTGTCTCTTTGTGACTCTAAAAGGCAGTGTGGAGCAGTGTCTCGTGAATGTGAAAGAGTCGGGAGGGTCTCCAGTGGTGATCTTTGAGAGAGGGTGGAGGGGCAGAGCTCGGCGCGTGAGGATTTATTGTGTGGAGAATGTGTTCTGCTGACGACGACATGACAAGATGTTCCCGGCTTTATCGCACCAGTTGCACACTTCTTCCCTTTGTGTTTTGCCAGCTGCCTGCGCTGGTGAGGGGGAAGGCTGGGGTTGAGAAAGTGTGTGCGTCGGAGTGTGTGTGTGTGTGTGTGAGTGAGGAGGGTGGAGGCCAACTGGACACAGGCCTATTCTTTTAGCATTTTCAATGCCTCAGATCTTTCCGCTACTCACCCACAACCACAAACGCATCAAGTAAATAACTAGACGTAGTTCCATTGCTAACATGATTTTGTTTCAGTAGACAGTGACAGAAGAGCAAATGTTTTCAAATCAGTAGCTTTTAGTAGGAGTTCAGTATGTCAAAACGCTAATGTGCTATTTCTTTTGCATGCAAACTAGTATATATTTATACATATTTATCTAGTAAGATTGCTCATACTGTTTTAAAAGTTTTAAAAGTGAAAGTAAATGTTTTGAAGTAAAAAAAGATACTTTAGAAAGCTAAAACTGACAAAAGCAAATAATAATATTAAAAACTGGAAAAAATATTTTGAGATATTTATTTAGATATAATTATAATAAAATGTATTTATTGTGTTTATATAAAATTAACACTAATACAAAAGACAAAACAAATTTACTTAAAGCATAATGATATCTAATTCAAAATATGAATAAAAAAACTTTATAATGAACATTTAAATAATGAACACAAACTTTCTGTCACTATTTACTAACACTTTCATTGAGTATGAGTTTTCTTCTTCTGTTAGAAGAAGATATTTTGAAAAATGTTGATAACCAACCAACTTAATGCATTGACTTCCAAAGTATGAAAATAACAATAGGGCTCAATGGGGACCAGAAACTGTTTACTCACTCACATTTTTCAAAATATCTTCTTTTCTGTTCCGCATAGGAGACAGAAACTCACACCAGTGTGGAGCAACTTCAGGTGGAGTAAATGATGACTAAACGTTCAATTTAATCCGTCATTAATTAATCACCCTCATGTTGTTTCAAACCTGTAAGACCTTCGTTCATCCTTTGAAGACAAATTAAGATATTTTTGATAAAATCAGAGACCATTCTTTCCTTAAATTTTTGGGTGAACTATCCAATCAATATCATTCTTGTGCCTGAAAGAGCTGTAATTAAAATCAGTTACATTATCTTGTAACTTGTAAACAAATCTAACATCTTTTTTGGCAGCATGTGTTCAGTTAGTACTGGCATTTACCTATTCTATTCTATTCTATTCTATTCTATTCTATTCTATTCTAAACTAGACTAACTGATACTGCTGCTCTCTTGTTGGTTTGATTGCTTCTATAGCGTCCGCTAAACGATTAAATGTAAATGTATTAACTTTTTTTCTTTTCTTTTTAAATGGGTACTGTTTTGTAGCAGTCCCAGCAGTGATATACAGACACAAATATGCACAGCCACACACACACACACACACACACACACACCCTGTCCCAGCTGCGTTGCAGAGTGCCAGGGGTGAAGCGAGGAACAGAGGCAGGAAGAGAGGGCCATCCCACACTCCAGACCACAACATCAGCATGTGAGTCCTTCAAACATCCAGCCTCTCACAGCAGACACTTACATAAAGCAGATCTCTCTGTTTCACTGTCTCAGCCCGGCTGTCTCACGCTCCCTCGCTCTCTCTGCTGGAGCCAGACTCACATGGTGTCACATGTGAGAGCCCACTGTTTTCTCTCTCTCTCTCTCTCTTCAATTGAATCAAGACACGGTCTCTGCCATCTCTCTTTTTGTCAGCTGATCTAAAGGTTCAGCCTACCAGAACCACTACACCTCCTTTCCCTTCGCCTGACCCTAAACTGGCCTTTCATAACCTGATTATAGAGGGAATCTGCAGAAGAATCTGTGGAGTTGGCCACCATTCAGAAAATTCCACATCCACTAATGCTTGAGTGTTTGATTATTAAACACTAAAGCTAATTTGAATATGGCTTTCACTCTTAGTAAGAGTGTACTTCCAAAAAATCTGTGAAATGCATTTAAACATGAAAAAAAGTGTAGAAAAAAAGTAATTTATTATTATTTTCCTTTATATAAGTTTTCATTTTAGGTAAATTCATTTTATTCACTTTTGTTATCTTTATAACATTTACTGTATTTTTTTTTTTTTTTACAATTAACATCATTAAGTGCTTAAATGGTTAGTTCACCCAAAATGAAAACTCTGAAAATAATCCATGTTCAACTGTAGTGTTATAAAGATATGAGAACACTTTTTGTTTGCAAAAAACCCCAAAAATAACAGTTTCATTCAACAATTGTCATTATTTCAGTCTTCTTTGAGCATAAAAAGCATTCAGAAAACTCTCAGTATGCATCAAAAATATCAGTAACACTTTAGAACAGGGAACACTTACTTATTCACTCACTATTAACTACGACTTTTCCCCTAATTTGCTACTAAAGGCATTATTATGTGCTAGTACTATTAAATGGCTATTATTCTAGTAATATGCATGATAATAAGCAATTAGTTAAGAGACCCTAAAAAAAAAGTATATCTTAAGTTGTGTTTCCGAAGATGAACGAAGATCTTAGATGTTTGGAACGACTTGAGAGTTATTAATGACAGAATTTTCTTTTTTAGGCGAACTATCAATTTAAATGAATAATTACACTGTAACAAGGACAAAACATAAAGTGTAACTTTATTTTAATTGCATTTAAATTTAATTTCAGTAGTTTATTTATACAGTAAAGGTTGTTCCAAAGCAGCTTCAGGAACAGTATTCATTTTATATTAAAAATTCAATTTTATTGTGAAGGTCAAATGTAAGCTTTAAGCAGCCAAAAAAGCAGAAAAAAAGTGACATTATTCAGCTCAGATTAGTTGATTCTGGTTTTCACAGTCTTTGACTTAACAAAGTTTCTGCAGGTTTGGGAAATCCAGGTGTGATTTGCAATTTTCTATTTTGAGCTTAAGGGCCCAAGATTAGCTAACTGTTCCCCTGAGCGTGTCTGCTGAGGTTTGCTGGGAGTGCGCTGTGGGGATAGCCCTGTTATGCCTCCTGCCTCTGTTACTCTGCCAGCGCTGCAATGGAAATCCCATTTCTGGTGTTTTTGATCAATCATTTTCCTGATATTGAAAGTGTTACGATATTGATTGCTATGCAAAGTACCTGTCATTTGTCATCACCCACAGAGTAACAGTCATCCAAAGTGACATTTAAACAAGTTTAACGCTTGTGTGCTTTGCTTTTTCAGGGTGAGGTCTATTGTGACATAACTGCAAAATGTCGGTGAGAGTAGTAGGGTTGGATTTCAGTTCTTATCTACAGGAACTTCCCTTCTGTGTTGCTAGTGTATCAAAAACAAAACTTAAGCGGATCTAGCCTAAGTGGGATATTATTTCATATTCATTTCTGGACTTTTTTGCCTTTATTTATAAGACAAGAGCAGACGCAAAAGTAGATGAGTGAGAAAAATTTATTTGGGTAACCCAGGTTGGACTTGACTCTTTATATTGTACCAAAAGTTGGGGGTTAATATAACTTTTTTAAATAGAAATTTCTACTTTTATTTAACAAGGATAATGTGCAGACAGTACAGACATTTACAAAAGACTCTTTTGAACTGTATTTTCATCAAATAATCCTGTAGCACCTGTATGATAATAATATTGTTTCTTAAGCAGCAGCATTTCTGAAGGATCATATGACACTCAAGACTGGGGAAATGATGCTGAAAATTAAGCTTTAATATCACAGGAATAAAATTTTAAAATGAACTGTAAATTGTTTTCTTATCTTTTTAGTTTTGATAATAAAAAATCCTGATGACAGACATTTGAATAGAAAAAATGTACATTAAACTTAAACGTCATGAAGATAAAGTCATTAGTATGTAAATAATGTATTAATTAATTTATTTTTGTACTGAAAAAATATATATATATATATATATATATATATATATATATATATATATATATATATATATATATATATATATATATTTTTTTTTTTTTTTTTTTTTTTTTTTTTTCAAGGTACAATGTGATGTGTTTTAATGGATGAGAAAGAGCCATTGGCCAATCATAACAAATCTTATTTATATAAGTCTTAAAGGTGAAGTGTCTAATTTTTAGTGTATAATTGTTTTCAAGCAGGTTGAATCACAGTTGCTGGTAGGGAGATACATACAAACAGCCTTTAAATTAAAAATGACTTACATTTAGTCATCTCTTCAAATGAAACTTGGAAAAGAGAAAACCACAAAACGGCTGTTTTCTGACTTTGCTAAGTTTAAGATCCGTTTGCGTTGATCACAGTGATGTTTTCGTATTACTGCTGCATCTCAAGAAAAGAGCCTGTCTCTGAAAACAGCCGTCTTATGCATGCTGCATTTTCGTTTGTTGTGATATATATCTGTGGGACATGCCGTAATCATGTGTTTTGCACGTTTGAGTTGTTGTATGTCACTGGCAGTGCCTGAGCTTGGCAGTGTGCCACAGTGTCGACGGCGGCACCCAAGAAGACAATGAATGAGTTTGTTCTCCTGTCAGCAATCTCCGTACAAATCACCTGCCACATTACGCAGAGCTCTAGATTCCACACAAGCATTCAATCACACGTTCTCGAACGGCGATAAACCAATGCCCTCAAGATTTCAAGACAGATGGAACGCTATCTGCGGTGTCTTATTTTATTGTGCTATTTTGACCCTAGAAAACAATATAAATATAAAACAATATAAATAAGAAAATTTTCTTTATTGTCAAGTTTGGGGCAAGGCATATAAGTTTTCTTTTTGTTTTAGAAATAGTAGGCTTAGATCATTTTAATTAGTAGTTAATTAGATTATTATACTATATATTTTATGTATATGTTCTATATCCTATGTATAAACATAATCCAAATGTACTGCACTTTTAACAAGACACAAAATATGTACCGACAAGTGCAGTTTCCAAAAGAAATGAACACTAGAGACAATAAAACCCGGACACAAATTTACACAGTTTTGATTAATTAAAGCATAATTTTCATACAATAACTTGAAGAGTTATCACGCTGTGACTCCAAAACAATATTAATGCCTTTTTTTAATCCGTTTTGCATTTGTTAATACTATCGGGTAGGTTTAGGGTTGGATTTGGTGTGGGGCATATTTTCAACATTATAGAGCAGTAACTTTTAAACAGAATTAAAATGATGTTTTAATTCTGAATTGCCACAATACATACCTATATGAACGTAATAAAAACGTGCCAGAGTTCACGTATTGATGCCTGTGTTTAAGCAACACTCAGTGGACATTTCTCTTTGAAACTGCGGTGAAACGTGCAGTAAGGCATGTAAAAACGATGCTGCACAAAAAGGGCACGGAGGTACATGTTTTTATGAGACCAGGTTGGCATCAGTTGTGTCACTTCAGCGGCATTCGCAAATGGCAGAATCGTAAATCATATATATTTTATGAAGTGGCTAATTAATATGCATTTGTACAATCTCACACGTATGAATTTGCATGATTTGTGAAAAGTCATACATATTTTCCAAAGTGGCAAATTTGTTGGAATTCGTACAAAAGACGACCCCTAAACGTACTCTGAGGAGCGAGGCTCGAATTCATGCGAATTAGCCACCTCATAAGATACGTACAAATCAGTTGTAAGATCTCACTGGTTCTAGATTTTCTTTGGATTTGATTGGATAAGATTCCGTCTTGTACAGAATGAGTCATCAATATTTTTGCTCAATCATTATTGCTCTCCCGTTGCTTGTTTTCAAACTTTTTTTTATTAAGAGAAACTGTGAGTATTGATATTAAACGATTTAATGTTTTATCCAGGTTTTACTAAGTAATTCCTCAAAAACATTTTTAACATTAAAATAATATTTAATATGCGTTTAATAAATTCCTTTTTATGGTAACATTTTCTGACTATTGAATCGTTGATTATTAGCATCCCATATTGGATGTTTATCAGTACTTATGAAGCACATATTCTGCATGACCATACCTAATTGAACCCAATACAGTACAATATGTCATCTTGAGGCCCTATGGAGATTTTTTAGGCCCCCTTTTTGAGAGCCAAGTTCATTGTGCCTAAATGGCTGTATATTGTAAATGTGCATCTCAGCTACAATTTACAATTTGGTGAGATTTCATGTTCACTTTATTGTTCTTTCCTTTTTCCCCAGCCTCCTTCCTCTTGTATTCTGGTACCGTAATGTACCCAGAGGGCATTGCCGTCTTGTGGGAGCTGGCAGGCTGGCAGAGGACACCAGCTTCCTGTGCCTGAATATCCACGCTCGGCTTTTCTCTGTTGTACCGCTGCTTCATTGTACTGTACACTCTGAACTAGACAGATTATCTCTAGCAAGGCAGTGATCTAGACAGATTATCGCTTTTTTTTTCCTACCGCGACTCCTGACTGACCCAGTCATCAATATTTACTCTCTCGAGGGAGGTAAACAAAAGCATCGGCCCGGGTTCGTATATATATATATATATATATATATATATATATATATGTTCAGTTCTTGTACGTTCAGGTCAGTGGGTTGGAAGGATGAGAACGAGCTTGTAACATATGCACCCTGTACTCTCACTCAGAGGAAAAGAGCACTAAATCAATCGAGATTAAAGAGTTCAAAGGTCATGATCTTGTGGGAAAATGCATAACCGGAAATCCTTGCATCTTCTACTCCGGTTTTGACCTTATTAACGGGTGCTATTAATGTTTTGCCAGTATTGTGGCAAAGGCCTAAACGTGTTTTTATAGGGATTAAGGAAATGACTATGATTAAGGAAGACGTAGGTCAACGAAACGCAGAAACATCCTTTTAAATCAAGGCAAGAAAATAAAAAGAGGAACTCAAGCGGAGAGGCTTAGTGTCTTTAGAGCTAAAAAAGGCCTGTGGGTTTGCGCTTCATTCTCTTTGACCTGCTCTATATTTAGCTCAATCCCGTGGCTTTCTGACTGACTGGGCAGCACTGGTCATTTGCGTGATTATAACAATGCCTCACTTTTTGGCAGCGTGCGTGTACGAGAAATTATAACGGAGCCATTTTGTGAGGTTCATCTGGAGAGGAACAGACAAAGAAATGGGCGATTGCTGAGAACCGCTTTATTTTATTGCTGTGCTTTTTAAGAGTTCATTACTTATTATTCTTTCTATTTTACACTTTAATACCCTCAAGGAAACAAGCTAATTAGACGAGGTTCGTTATCAGAAAGCATTACGAACGCTTTGTTCCTAAACCTCTTGAAATGTCATTAGCCCGTCGACTGATAGTTTACAGTGCAAGTGTCACAATAAGTCGGGCATATGGTTGCCAGGGCAACTGTGACATCACTGCAGACATAGTGATGCATGAAAATTCAAATAGCAGGGGAGCGGTTGCTAGGCGACCTGAACTCGAAGTCATGGGGCAGACAGCCAAACTGATAGTGGTGTTGTGAACACAGTGCTTGAGTGGCACGCCGTAGGTCTATTAGCCTGCTGTTAGCTCAGAGTCGACTTAACGCTGCGGTGGGGATGAAATAGCTTATTGCGCATTTGCAAATCAGAATGGAGAACAAAACACGTTTTCTGAGCCCTGATGGTGTCGAAGGCCCTTTAAAGTCAAGTTTGGATCTCTTCTGTGTGTTGACTTGAACTGGTATAAGTTTGAAGAGACACTTACGCAAGAGATCTTTTCACTCATTCTTACTCTGGTACGGTGGCCCTGTAGTGCACAACACAAGAAAATCTTCACAACACAACTAAATTACCACAGCAAAGTTGTTTTATGCTGATTTTGTTGTGTCTTGTTTCCTGTTTCCATTCGAGTTTCTACTTGTTTCCATTGTGTTTCACTGTTAGCTGGAATAGAATTAAATGAATGCGTGTAAAATGACAACAGTAGTAAAATTGTCATTCATAATAATACGCCATTAAGTGTTTTCATGTTAGGATAGTGAAATTCTGTATTATTTTGTCTGAATTAAATAATAAGATTTTGTAAATAATAATTATATCAAAAAATACTGAGCAGTATCAAACTGCGTATTCCTTTAGAGATTCAGCAAAAATGTTTAATCATGCTATTATTAAATATTAAATTGTAAATTGTTATTATTTTTAAAAATTAACTTGAAGTTAGATGACCACAAATGTAATCTAAACGTAATATATTTTTTTATATAACTGTTAAGGTACTAACATTTTTGCATGAGCTACTGTTCAAAAATGCTCTTTATTACTTATTATTTAAAAATATATCTAAACACATTTTTGAAAGACGTTTCTGCTCAACATGCATTAGCTGCATTTATATAATCAAAAATATAAATATCATAAAAATAAACAACATAATATTGAAGAATATTAATACAATGTAAAATAATTATTCTCTATTTTAGTATTTTGAAAATATCATTTATTCCTATCATTTATTTTAGCAGCCATTAGCCTATTCCGGTTTTCAGTGTCATCTTCATAAATAATTCTTATATGCTGATTTTGTGTGTTTTTATTATTATTATTATTATTATTATTATTGATGTTGCACACGGACACATGCTAAAAGCCACAAAATGCCCATTCTGAGTCTCTAATGTCAGAGAGATTCATTTCAGCCTCCAATTTTCAGCACATTAAATGATTTAAGCAAATAATCAGCTTTTAAAAGTGTTAAGACAAAATCCCAGCCAGACTTGACTGTGGCCTCTGCGGTGAACGCTAAACTGAAACGATCTGACCTGCAAAATCAGATTGTATAAGTATTATCCGTATGTAGGTTATTGATGATCTGCGCACACGCGCGCTGACGGAGGCTGGGTCAGGGTACGGGCTCCATGACTCAGAATGAGGTCACTGCATCTCTCCCACTGTTCTCTCTCTCTCTCGCTCTCTCATGACTCAGATCTGGCAGCGGAGTTGTGAATGAACAGCGTCTCACCGTCTGTATCATCGGTGCTGTATATAGAGAACGATTACCACTCGCTGCAGGATCGTGACACACTCTACACCTACCACCTGCCAAAGCAGAATGAAATCACTCGCAGGGAGGCAGAACAGAGAGAACCAGCAGCACAAGGCTGGTAATCACGTTCAAACGCACATCCCAGAGAGAAAAAGGCGTCCGGCTTAGAAGATTTTTCATTTAATTCTGGGAAAATCTAGAGAGGTTTGAACAGTAGGGGATGAATTTCAGTCGTGACTCAGTTGTAACAGAAAAACAAAGAGCGCTGATGAGATGGATATCAGTGTGTGTGTGTGTGTGTGTGTGTGTGTGTGAGTGAGTGAACACCCCTGATGACATGTTTGTAGATTTTTGATTTAGATATGCAGAATATGCAGCGCTTACAGCTTTATCACCAACAGGACCAGCCCCAGCCTAAACCTAGGAAAGGAAACCTCATTTTAAATGGCTACGATAATGTTTTTAATCCTGTGTACATATATGAGAAACCACAGAAACGATAACCAACATTTAAGCCACAGTATGTGATTTGAAAAAAATTTCAGTCTTTCAGATTTTCAGATTTTACATCAACTAAATTTAATTAAATGTACAATTTTACTTTACTTTAATTTACTTTATTTAATTTGTTTCTTTCTTTTTATTATCTTTTTCTTTTTATTATTATCTGTGTGTGTGTTCTGTTCATTGAGAATTTATTATTTAAATTGAATTTATTATTTGAATTTATTATTATTTATTTTATATTTCCTCTGATATTCTTTTTACTATAATGCAAAAAAGTATACTGATTGAAAAAATGTTCAAAAGCACAACTGTGTGTAAAACATACTTAAAAATCACAATGCAAATATCACCGTAAAATGCAAAATATCAGTGGTGCAAGAAATAACCATCATTGTCTTGAGGCAAAATAAAATTTTAGATTTCAATATTAGAATATTTAGGGTGAAATGTTTAGGGTGAAATGATATCATTAAAATATGCTGATTTAAAAATGTTTGGGATAAGAACAAATAAAATATATAATTTTCTTCAGCAGCGATGCATTGAATTTATAAAAATGACAGTATGCTTAAAAATACATTTAGAATATTTTACAAAAGATTTCTTTTTACTATAAATACATTCTGTTCATTGAATTTTCTAGGAATTTTTAATAATTGATCACCAGTAATAACTTAAAAAGTATCTGACCCAAAATTAAGCAAACAAAGGCCTTTTAAAAAATTATCTGTAATAATACTTTTTTTTAATTATTATTACGTCACTCTGTTTTTTGATCAATTGAACACTGCCATGGTGAACAAAGCAAAACCATGAAAAATGTCATTATTAAAAGCCTGGTTATTGTTGAAAGGCTAGATTAGTCTTTTTTTCTGAGTAGTAAGAAATCTTTTTTGTTGGCAAGCTGACAACATAAACCAATTATATCACACAAAAACACCGAAAACACGTAACCGCTGTCTTCCGACCGCCTCTAAACTCTGCTGTTATTACAAAGATCTGCATAGCTTTGGCGTACAGTCGCGGATCTTTTTAACGTGACGTTACGTAAACACGCATGACTTCATCACATCTCTCTCCTGAGATGTGTGTCAAAACAGCAGCGGCTTGAATAATCACTCAAAGCGCGTTTTGGCTCACACGCCTGTGATTCATCCCGTTCTGAAAGTTCATATATTTAAGAAGACGAAGCTGTTGTTTTGTTCCACTGTGGGTTAGGCTATCCAGTTCCAGTAATCTGCCAAAAAAAAAAAAAGAAAAGAAACATGGGCGGTACAGAACTGAAATGCCTAAGACGCCTCTCGGTTGTACAGTAGACTGATGGGAAATCACTATAAAGACATGTTTCATCTACAGCCTCTGGGCAGCCGCTCTGAGATTATTACCCTTCATTAGACCACACTGACCTGGATGGATTTAAGACGCTGTGTATTACTAGAAATCATCAATCCCTCGGTTTTCTATGATATTATAGTATACAGCCATTTTTAGCTTTTATCCTCTGTTAACTATCTGCGCTTAACACACCGTGATTTGTGCTACTGTAAATGAACCAGGCACTTTTTTTTTTACCGTAACTCAGTGCTGGAGTTAAACTTCTTTTGGTGTGCTCTCAGTGAGTCATCTGCACACCCGCCTCAGCGTTCATGACTCAGCTGTTACATCATCACTCAGCACCCACAGGCCCCGCCCCCTTTATTCACCTGCGCTGATGTCATTAGAGTGGGCTCTGTGAATCGTGCCATTCATCAGTTATAATTCGCTTCTATTTTCAAGTCGCTGAATCAGATCCTGAGTCATCTAAAGCTTCGCAGCAGTGTTGTAGATTGTCTATTTTTTTCCACATTATGCACTAGACTGGGATCGTGGTGGTGTTATTGTTGTAGGTGGTGTCATGGCAACTGAGCTGTTTGGTGGGGGTGTGTTTGATGGTGATGAGATTGCTTTGGAGCAATAGTAGAAGATTGTTTGGCATTTGACAGATTTATGATTATTCAGTGACTCACAAAACTTGTAGTTTAGTCTGGTTTTTAGCTTTGTAACAGTTTTCATTTAGCTTATAACATAACAGAATTACAATATTTCTGTATAGTTGCTGAAATGTTTAAAAAAATACATTAGCTGTAATATAAATAAATACTAAATACACACACACGTGAGCGGATCCAAAATCAAAGCTTTTGCTTGCATGATGGATGTGTGTGTATATTTATTATGTATATATAAACGCACACATGCATGTATATATTTACAAAAAAATGTTAGATTTCTATATGTATTTATATAATATAAATAGTTTAAATTGAAGTATATACATGTAATATATTCAAAAAATATACTGTATGAGTGTGTATTTATGTATACACGGTGCACACACACATGTATTATGTAAGCAAAAACTTTTAATTTGGCTGCAATATTGTGATTAATCATTTGACAGCACTAATATTACTATATATTTATTCTCTGTTATGTATTTTTAAAGTAATAATGTCAGTTATAAATTTTTCAACAAAGGTTCATAAAATTAATCCTAGCTATTGTGTAACGTTTTGTACAAATATTTTGGACGTAATAAATAGTTTGTCAATAATATTTATTTTGTAATATTATGTATATGTAGATATAAACTGTGTGTGTGTGTGTGTGTTATATATATATATAGAATACACATATGATGTGTTTAATAAATGTAAAATATGTTTTTTTTAAATTGGCAGAGCGATTAGAAGTTTAACCCTCATAAAAGCTCTATATATTTCAGCCCTGACGTATAAAAGGTATACACTATAAAACTGTTAGCGTAGCCAAGTATAGATTCACGTGTGGCCCGAGATCAAGCCATGTCACTCTCTCCGGTGCTCTAAAACAGTTCAGTGGGTTAAGTGGGGTCATGTGCAGGGTGTCAGTGTATATAAGAGCGCTAGAGTATCATAAAGTGTGACGTGTTTACGGTCAAAGATCTGTCTTTACACGAGATCCACACCAGTCAGAGTACACACAGCTGTCGGCTCCAGTTAATGACGGTATTAATGTCGCACTCAGATGAAGAGTGCGTGTGTATGATTATGTGTATGATTATATATAGTTCATATGCGAACTACACGAGAGAGAGAGGAATGGTCCGTGAGTTAAAAACTAATACACGATTAATGTATTACAAGACCCTTTCAGACGTGTTTGCTGACTCAGGCAGTTAGTCGAACTTTGCCTCATCAGTTCTCATTACGTAACTAATTAGGGGAGTTATTTACTCAGATACAGATGCAGATACATAAATGCACACTCTTTGCTGCCTAATTGCATTTTTGAAAGCAATTACTCTAGTTAACGCCCGGTATCGTGCTCTCTATGACGTCACGTATCTCAAGTACTCCTTCCTTGAAACACGACTTGAATAACTAGTGAGAGGGACATGTTATTTTTAGGACGCTCCCCACATGGGTGTCTGTGTCTCTTTGTGGCCACCTGGGTATAAAGAGAGCACAACTATGATTCGAGGAGTTGAACAGGTGTTGTCTAAACTCTCCCAGGTGTCCACTTAATACGTACATGTACAATGAGGGCGTGTCTGCGCGAGCAATTATGCGTTTTTTGTTATGTGTTCACCCGGCTTCCCAGCACAGCCCTTGTGACACAATGTTCCCGTCGCTGTACGTTAATAATGTTTTAGTGTTTTTGTAACGGTCTCTTGTGATCGTTTGTCACACTGTACATAACCGTAGCTGAGCGGCGTTTATGTAAGTGCACTTTTCAAAATGTACCATGTCTCGAAAGAGTGTCACTCCTCATAGGTCAAACAGATGAAACCGGACACTGATCTGTGAGGTCATGAACAGGAATGAGACCACCTGTCCGGCTGCATTAACTTCTTTCTCGCTGATTTCTCGCAGTGGACTTTTAACAGTAAAAATTGCACCGCGAAGTACCATGGAAGTCAATGGGAAGAGCCCTATGAAGTGCACCAATTGTGGGTGGTCGGACAACTTTTTAACAATAGTTCAGCCAAAAATGAAAATGTCATTGTTTACTCACCTTCATGTCTGATTTCTTTCTCGTGCTGAACATATAAGAAGATAGTTTGAAGAATGCTGGAAATCAACCAGTTGATGGTTCCCTTTGACTTTTATAGTACTTTCCATGCTATGGAAGTCATTGGGGACTGTTTGGTTTTTCAAAATATCTTCCGTTTTGTTTAACATAAGAAAGAGACTTAGAAAGAGGGTGAGTAAATTATGACCATTTTAGTTCTATTCCTTTAATCGAGACTCTTCAAAGTGTGCTAAATGTAGTTAATTATGCATATTGCATTAGATATTTTACAGTAGCATTTGCAGCTGTGTTGTTGCAAGTTTAGCAGTTATAAGGGTTTAAGAGGATTTGACCCGTCTAGCAAGAAAAAAAAAAAAAGAAAATTACTGGTTTAAGTATCACTCTTTTATCATAAAAAGCAATTTTTATTGCTTAAATTATTAAAATATCATTTTTAAAAAGTACAATATTGGTGCTAAACGATTGTTCACTCCTCATTTGTTGTCTCTTCAAGGCTCACCAAGGCTGCCTTAATTTGATTAAAAATCAATAGCAATATTGTAAAATATTATTACGATTTAAAATAACTGTTTTTTGTTAGAATACATCTTAAAATGTAATTTACGTCTTTGATGGAAAGACCTAATCTTCAGCAGCCTCCAGTGTCACGCGATCCTTAATAAATCATTCTTATATGCTGATTTAATGCTCAATAAACTGTTCTTCTTATTATCAGTGTTGAAAACAATTGTGCTGCTTAGTATTTTTGTTGCAACTGTGATATATTTTTTAAACATTTATTTAAAATAAAAATCTTTTTCGACACTATTAGTGTATTTGCTGCCACTTTTTCTCAATTTAAAGCTTCCTTGCCGAACAAAAGTATGAATGGAGGAAGGGCGTTTATGTCATACAATTACACAGACACAGTAACAACATTTAATGCCATTGTCTGCCAGGATCAGGGCTTCGTGTTCATTTTGCTGTCTGCACTGGTTTAGACTCAGTGTGGAGTAACCCGACTCCGAGTCAGTTCGGATCACATGGCAGCAGCCCAGGAGAATGCCTGGGGGCTCATCACAGTTTATTATATCTCCCTATGCTGAGAAGCAATTCTCTGTCTTATAATTAGCCTCTCGTCGAAAAAAAAAAACCTCTCTGTGTAAAACAGTTGTTAATTGCGGCGGATACTCCAGCATTTATTACGGTCTTAAATCAGCCTCTTTCTCTCTCTTTCCTTTTGCGAAGATGATATTTGTGCACCATTAACCAAATGTTGCCATTGAGACAGTACCGCATGAATGCCCCCATCTGTAGATCGTAGTATCTCCTTTCTCATGAAAACAATTACAGACCATTTGCATTTATGGAAAATATGGCCGCGGTGCATAAAACGTGGACGGCTCCATGTGCTGCGCTTGGCGCGTGTCGATGTTACATGAATATTTCATGATATGGCCTGCAACAACGCATAGAAGTGCAGGCCCTGTAATTGGTATCAGCTGTCAGTCAAAGCACCATTAATTAGCACAATCAGAACATAAACAAAATGCTGTGGTCTTAATGGAGAGTGGTGATATTAGCTGTATCACACTGTATAATCAGCGGCTAGCACTAGAACCCTAAGTATGTTTCTGTGCAGTAAAAAAAGCCACTGTAGGTTTTGTAGATTGGCTGGCACCTGTGTAAATGTGTTGTTAGTGTTGTCTGGGTTGACGGTTTAATGACGAGTCTTTAGTGGAGTAAATGCCGGAGCTGCTGTGTTACACGCAAACTGTGAAAGGCCTGGAAAGAGCTGATTGCTGCATGACACAATGGGTGCTACACACTTCCCCCATTTCTCACCACTGTTCTGTCCCACCCATGAAACACTGAGGCAGGGTCAAGAGGTCAGTGTTATAGGAGAGAGACACCAGACATCTCCACAGGGCTGTAAAACTCTGATATGGCCTCGGAAACAGGTGGAGAAAATTATTTATGTTTAGCGGGAGCTGGTTCACAATGCATGGTGTTAACAAGCTGATTTATTTGTGTATTTAAATTATTTATTAGTTTATTGTGGATTGCTGTTTTATATAAATAACTGAACAAACAAATTTTTATTTAAAGTATAAGATTATTTTTTTGAATCTAATAATTGAAATAAAATAATTAAATCTCAATATATTTTTTATCTAATAATTGAAATAAAATAATACATTTTTTTAAATTCTGATGTTAGGGATTTTTTATTTATTGCATCAGCTGATAGTATATATACAATAATCATTTATTGTATCTGAGTTTTCCTCCAACTTCTGGATTATAATAATACTATAACTTATAATTAAAGTTTTTAATATGTTTCTTACATTCAGGAGAAGTTCAGATAAGTTCTACCAAGGCTGTCAATTTCTAAACACCTGACAACTTTTTCAAACTTTTTTTTGTCCACTGATGATTAATTATTTGAATTGATTAATTAGAATTATGTGGAGCTGACAAGTGTTTGCAGGGAAGTAAAGAAAAGATGACAAAGACAAATTAATCATTTTGCTACGGCCAAAAATTATTTGTTTCAAAGCCAATGATGTCAATGTTGATGTCATGTGACTTTAAAGCAAGACACAAATGCCGAATCAAATTTAGTATTTTCATCTGACTACATTATGAGGTGAATTTTCAGTAATCTGATGTATTGGTTTTTCTTTTGTCCCTCTATGACTTCACATATTTGCGCTCTCTCCATGAAAAACAGAGGACCTATTGTAGCAGTCCACCCACTGGGCTCATTGTGTCAGTCATACGGTCGCTATAGGAACACATTTAGTATGTAAAGGAAGTGATCAGAGACTGGGTTCTCACACAAGTGGTGGTAATTTACACATCAAGACACATTGTCACATCCCGTCTCTGGAATGCTGGTTTGGGGCACATGCTCACACATACATACGTGCACAAAGAAAACACATTATGGTGCTTGTGATGGAGAGCCTGTAGCTCTTTCATGTTTTAGCGACACGTAGTTAATAGAGTGGATGTGAGCCTCTTATTCTTATAGCGTGAGTCAAATACACCTATAGAGTTTTGCTTTCTGTTTCAAGATCCCAGTCGCTCACTAGAATGTATTGCAGCAATCCCGATTATTTTCTAAAAACAAAATAAAATTACAAAAACAAACAACAACAAAAACAACCATATCCTTCAAAAAGGTCTCTTAAATAATAATTTTCTGAAAAATTAGTCAATTCTTGCACTGGATGTGCTGGTTTAAGTTGCAGTCCTGTCCTCGTAAAACACCTATCTAAAGAACTCACATTCACGTAATGTAGCCTTGTAGACAAGTTTGGGTGAGGGCAAAATACACAAGATATGATATTTCAGTGCTCTGTGGTTGGCGGTATCACATCTTTTGTAGCAGTAATAAACTGCTGCAGAAAAGTTAGATACCATGCAAAATGTATTGCATAACTGCAACAAACATTACAAGTGTAGTGGAGTAAAGATATATATATATATATATATATATATATATATATATATATATATATATTTTAACTGTCAGCATTATTACTACAGTGTTCGATGTCACGTGCTGATATGCTGCATCAGATAACCCCAAACTTGAAACTTTGCACACTAGTGTTATACATACTTGCTTAACTGTGTGTGTGTGGTGACCTAGTAAATGCTGCTGAGGAAGCTCAGCGCTGTTTCTGTGTGAATCACCTCCACTACAGATGGGCTGTGTGGGTGTACTCGGCTGGGCTTCCGCGATAGTCTCTTTCCATAGCGCTCAACTGTGTGTATTCACACATCAAAGACGCTGTCACGGAGGTCAGATAGACAGGAAGCGTGCCGTTATACAGGTCTCTTCACCTCCAGCTCTCGCTCTCTGCAGTGTTTTGTAGTGCACTTACTGTAGGCCCTGTGGTCAACTGATAAACAGCAGAGCTCGTTTCGCTAAATTATTAAGCGCCATTTGAACAGCAGGACAGGAAGAGACTGCAGCGCTAAGAATAGAGACATGTCAAAAATAGCTGGTTTTCGACCTTTGGAGAGTTCCTCTAAGGCTTGATGTGAGAAATATGGACATCAGGTACCAAGGTAGCACTCGACTGGGACTCGACCCCTCTGTGCACTTGTAACGCAGCTGTAAATAAAGGAAGCTGTAATCCGCTGATTGTTTAGACACAGTTTTAAACAGTTCTTGGCACCCCTTTATGTTGTCTAATAATAAATTCATGATCTCATAAAGCCAACGGGTGGCAGATTTAAAAATTTATCATAGCTGCGTTTGAGGATGGATTATTTATTCATGAAAATCAGCCTCCGTTTTTAACCAGAATCACATTTATTTACCTTAATATGTTATTTTATTGTCGAAGCTAAATGTTTTCTTCTCTGTTTATGAGAGATTTTGTTCCAAGGCTGGTGAGAATGGGTTTCTGCCGACTGTGAATAAATGAGGTGTGCTGCTTATGAATGGTGTCGTGGTGTCATTCAGAGAGGCTCATCTGTTCGCTGTCGTATGGGAGGTTACAGATATTCACTCTGAGGAGGATGGAGCTGTTTACTGCCGTGAGTGGCCAGTCATAGTGGGTCAGCTGCGCTAATCCATTCCTCTGTCAGCCGCAGAGCCGTTTGAATGACTTAGCAGAGGTCAGTCTCTGCATTGACCTTGTCTGCCTATAAGAATGAGCCAGTCTTCACTATAAGCCTGCAGTATTCTTGTGCTTTATTGTCTTAGTGTAATTGGAATAGAACATACACCTTCATATATCAGGGAATGCTGTAATATGGACAGCGGAAGGTGGTTTCTTCGACTATGGGCAGTTTTAACCGTGTGGATTGGAAAGAATTCTTTCACACACTCACTACTTTGTTTCATTTGTCTATAAGAACATGCATTGTTTGCCTTCTTCACATTTTGAATCTGAAATATGTTAGCATTTCCACCACAGTGTCATTTCCAGCTCTCAAATTGTGTTTGATAGAAATTACATTACATTGTGGAACATGTATAAAACATGAAATTATTTCACAAGGGAAGGAATTATGTCTTTAGAAATTATGTCACAAGGGAAGGACTGTAAAAATAAAAATAATAATAATAATAATATATAAAATAAAAAATGTTCTGAATATTTATTTTTCTATTTATTTATTTTAATTTATTTTTTTTTTACTTAGATTAAAAGGCTAAAACATATTGTAATACATTTGAAAAGTATCAAAAATTTAACAATTTTTCTTTAATTATGATATATGTCACCAGCAGTGCTGGAAAAGCTACTTTGGAAATGTTACAGATTACAAGTTTCCCTATTACAAATGTAATAAGTATATTAACTATTATAGTTACTTTATTAAAATAATTTAACTGATTACATAATATATACACATAAACACAGACATACATAACTTGATGCTTTTTATTTCATTTCTAAATTTCTAGTGATCGTTTTCTACTGTTAATCATTTTGATATTTTAAAAGCAGACAGGGTTAACTTTACCGTATTACTCAACACTTATTACTTTCAGATTATCAAAATCCTTCATATAAATGATAATAATTTGACAAAATCAGACCTTAGCACCTCTCTTTTTTTTTAGATCATTCTGATATTACATATACAGGTCTAAAACCATACTATATACAGTAGCTGAATAGCTAAAATGCTGTTTGAAATTAAATCTTTTGCATAACTCTGACAGAAAACATTGGCTTTGGAAAAAAAATACAGCATAAACCCAAATAGGTAGTTAAATGTAACCTCTTTGTATTTGTTAATAATTTCATAAATAACTAATTTAATTCCACATTAACAGATTACAGTTACGTTTATTTTGTAATTAACTTACATAGCAGTTACATGTTATTTTTGTGTGCACTAGTTGTCTTGTAATGCAAAATACAAGTCTCTGATATAAATATGGTGTAAAAACATACATTTTCTGTAAAGCTGCTTTGCAACGATTTGCATTGTGAGAAGCCCTATACAAATAAACTTGAATTAAACTGAGCAGGAAAACGTGCACAGGCATTATCTGTTTTTGCCATCAAGGCAGGAGGGAGTGAACTTGCCGACCACTGCATTACGGCCAGTGGATATGTGTTAGTGGCTGAAAATGAGCACTAATGGCTACATTAACTCTTTCACCTATCAGGACTTGCAGGTCACTCTGACTATATACACATGACTCTCCACTCCCTACACGTGTCTCTGTGATGGGGTTTCATGTGTTTGTGTAAACAGCTGTGGCAGACTGCTGTCTCCTTCAGGGCGCAGATTAGCTTCACTGGAACTCCAGGAAGGAATTTGCTCCACATTTTTGTGCAGAGGAGGAAGTCTTGAAAGGAAGAGACCTGGACATTCAAAGCTGTTAGTGTTGGTCTGTCTTGACCTCTACCTTATTTGGCTCACTGTAAAGATTTTATGGACTTAAAACTGCTACAGTACTACAATTCAAACAGTGATATATATATATATATATATATATATATATATATATATATATACACACACACACACACACACACACACACACACACACACACACACATATATATATATATTCAGATCATTTCTCTAAAGCTTAATTTAAGGATTTCTATACCCCAGTGGAAATTATTAGCTTAACTACTAAAATCAGTAATGCAACAAGAACAATTGCACAAATTACAAGCATAGATGAACAGCTCTGCAGCATAAAATTAGAGTCTATATAAAGCAACAGTAGTATTCAGGTGCAGAAATGTAATAATTAAGTGTAAAACAACACAATAACACAATTAATATAAGTTAAATACAGATTAATCTTTGTGATGTTGTTAGAAGTAAGTATTTCTAGACTGCTGTCTCTTTAAGACTTATCCACTGATCTAATACTGACACACGTTTGGTCTATTTCCCTGTCAGCTGTATACGTTAACTTAAGACATTAACATAACTGTACTTACTTGTTTTCAGATAACTTTGTGTTTAAGTATCCATCCATTGAGGCTCTGAAACGCAGTGTCTGAATCACACTCTCTCTCTTTCTCTGCACAACTGCTCAGCGCGGAAAACAATGTGTTAGTCTCAGTTCGAATTCTCAAAACACTTGCAAATGATAACTTTAACTCTATGATGGTTAAACTAAAATATATATATGAAATATATTCAAATGGATGATTCATTCACTTATCTTGCTGCTTCTGGTTCTATACAGTTGATTTGGCTTATGAAATGCTTATCAGGGATAATTTTACAGTGTAGCTTTTTTTATTACTTAATAAAATAGCTAATGCCATTCTGCAGTTTCACTATTGAGAAACTACAATGAGGAAAAACTGCTTGCTTTGTGCAGGTGTTTGTATTTATGTTTTTGTGTTCACTAAATTTGATCTTCTAAAGACTTTCTAAACGTCTTCTAAATGCCGTCATGAGATGATAAGATTAATACATGTGGTACTTCCCTTCCTGCGCAGTATTTCTAAACAACACATTGTTCATTTGTTAATAATCCAGATTTGTGCAGATATTATAGTGATGTTGCTGAAGGATCTGGTCTTTTGTTAAATAATCTTCTTAATCTTTGTGGAATCCCACCGTTTTGCTTTGGATTAGGTGTATTCATTATTAGATCCTTGCGGTCGTAATTAAATGTTGAAGCGGCATAAGCCCAATTATCTGAAGAGAGTCTGTTTCTGGACACTCTTAAGCGACAGGTCGTCTGGGGACCCTTCACAGACACAGATGGGGACCACCAGGCTTTAGCGCAATTCCCTCCAAAACTCACTCAAGCTGTTCCAATGCTTGACTCCGGGGGTTAAATTATTTAACAAGCCCTGGCTTGCTTAGGGAAGCACTGTGGGAATGATCTGGACATGCACAAACACAAACACACACATACGCTCACAAAATCAAAATTGTACACCATCTTAAACAATTTCACGCAAACCCAGGCAGTCAAAATGTCAAAAAAATCTATATAAAAATGTAATCAGTAATATAAAAGATGTATACAAAGTAGGATTTGAATCACAACATACGTTACAGAAATGTTAAAAAGGATTTGCAAACACACCTTTAAAAACCCTTTCTTTGTCTTCTGTTGGTCGGATAAACTCACACCATTGGTTGAGCCAAAGTTGCTGTTGTCAGGCAGATTGTGTTGGTCAAACAAAAGAGTGACAGTATTCACACATTTCAGTGGAATTATCCTTATTCTACACGTTCAAGTGGCAGAAAAATATGTTATGAATTACAAAATTTCTCTTAATTAACAAATACATTGACTTTAACACTTAAGCAAACAGAAACATACTCAGTTTATGGAAACATACTCAATTATTTATACTTTTCAGGGAAAGTAGTTATAGCTACTGTAGCTACTAGATTTTAAGCTGGTAGAATAGTATTTTAACATTTAAAAATAATGTAACTCACAAGCACACATAAATATACTCAATATCACGCAGAGAATAATATTTTTTCCGGTGTCTTTAGGACATTGACTGAAAAATGTGCTAAAAGGCCCAGAATAGCATTTTCACCAATTTCAAAAATGTTCACAAAAATAATGACACTTTTCAAACAGGTTTCCTGCGCACTTTCTCTGCCATGTATTGGCTGGACAAACAGATAGTCCTGCTTCAAACTCACACCATTAGTTGCGTCAAAGTTGCTGTTGTCAGGCGGATTGTGCTGGTTAAACAAACAAGAGTCATATTATTTACACTTTTTAAGAGAAGTTACACAGTTATAGTTGTTTTTGCTGGTCGAATAGTATTGTATCATTTAAAAATTATTTAACAAACATATTGACGCACAACACAGTCAAAAAGTCTCCCTGTCATGCACAAGTACAGTTCCTGACTACAATCACATGTCTGGGAAAAGCATTTATCACCATAGTGTGACTCTTCAGAGTGGTGACACATGACTTATGACTAAATGAAAGCTGTCTTATGTAGCCACAGAACCACTCAGTTCCTCAAGACCATCCTAATTATAGAAGGCAGAAGTACGGTTATAGATTTGCGATGCATACATTTTTACATTTTATTCCACATTTTTCATACTTTCCAAAGTGACGTCAAAGAAACAGAACCTGTAAACTGACCACACGCAACGCTGGATAATGCATTCTTACATATAGCGCCGAGTGAAGCTTTCCTCATTCATTTTTAATGATGAGCAATAGGAACTGGTTGTTCCTGATTCCAGTTCGATATCCATGTGTGTGTGTCTACACTAGAACCCTAACGGCCAGCTCAACAACATTCATTAAAACGCTTCGTTTCCAGGGAAAACTCCCGGACAAGGGCACGAGGATGATAAAAAGGGGAGCACTTCATAATTTCAGCCAGACATTTTTCTTTCTTTTTTTCCCCCCCCGATGCACTCAGAAGACACAATGGGGCATTCATCATGGCGCACACAGTGCTAATTTCCCTGTAGGCAATATGCTCTATTTCAACCTTGCTGCTGTCTTCACAACAGCCGCCGCTGGTTTCTTCTTCCCTCCTATCTCTCTCACTCTCTCTCTCTCGTGCTAAAATGCTGATTTGGGTAAGAGCGCTTATTACCCTCCCCCGTCAATGAGATTAATTAAACCCAGGGTCCTATGAATGCCCAGATGGTTCTTCTATACTTCCAATGAGCTTAATCTCCATGAGGTCTCTAATCTACTTCTCGTTTAAGGAATTGCTTCAAAAACTCCTTGATCGGACTTCAATTTCGAAACGCCTTTTTAGTTTTATCAGAACGAGAGCAGAACTGATACGGCCTCTGAGAGTGTTTCTATATATGTGAGCCTCCACTTCATGGCAATACTCCAAGTGAGATGTTTGCTTCATGTTGTGCTTTGTTACTTACTTGTCTGTCATTCCAGATTTGGTGATCGCAGACGCATAGCGCTTCTGACACACACACGCCTGCAGGTCTCCTCTGCTGCTGGTGTTTGAGGTTTAGCGCTAACTATTAATATACAGCGTCTTGGTGCACCCTTGTGCTGCTACATGTCTCAATCATATTAATGCCAATTAGTCATGTTACCTAATGAGTCTTCTTTATTGTGGGGCTGTACATGAGACATTTGAAGCTAATCAGTGCATATTTTCTAATTATCCCTGCATGCAAATGGCTTAAGTGATCATGTTTGTCACAATGCAAGTATAGCTTTGGTCCTCTGAGATTATTACACCAGTAATTGCAGGAAAGCAGACATTTTTTCCAGTTTCACAATAGCCTCGGGGCTCAGGCAGTGCCTTGGAATTTCATTTCGAGGGTTTGAAAATGCTCAGCGTTGGTGTTGGAGCAAATGTGCAATTCTGCACAACGATTTCAGATGTTTACATCACAGATGATTGCACAACTGTGTTGTTTATGAGCTCTGATCATTTCTTTTTGTAAATAGCTGCTGTTTTGGTGTGGGTGTGATATTTTGACTTACTATGGTGGTCTTAAAGGTAAAATGTGTATTAGCTGCACTGAAAAGAATTGCAAAAATAATGAATTGGTTGAAAACTGGTTTCCCTAGAACTTCACCTGTCTGTTGGTTGGATGGATAGTCCCGCCTCAGACTTGTGATTGGATGAGCCAATGTTGCTATGCTGGTCCACTCAAAAAAAAAAAGAGCAATCTCAGAGAGTCCAACAAATGATAATCAACGGAATGCTTAAAATCATTCCACTTCACTCATTTTCTTTTTTTTTTCTTTTTTTTTTTCTTTTTTTTTTAAAACGTCTTTATGCCCACCATGGCTGTATTTAATTGAAAGTTAAATCAGTAATAATGTGAAATATTATTCGAATTGAAAATATATAAATATATTTAATGTATAAAAACAAATCTCTCTCTCTCTCTCTCTCTCTCTCTCTCTATATATATATATATATATATATATATATATATATGCAAGTTTTTGTATTTATATATAAATAATAAATATACACACATATATTATTTAAACAAAAACTTTTTAATTAATGTTTGACAGCACTAATATAATGTATTTTAAAATGTAATTTATTCCTGTGATAAAAAAGATAAATTTCAGTCATTCCTCCAGGCTTCAGGTCACATGATCCTTCAGAAATTAATTTAATATGCTGATTTGATTAATTAATGTTGAAAACATTGTCTTTGCTTTAATGCACCTTTCTGAATAAAAGTATTAAATCAAAATCAGACCCCAACATCTTTATTGGTAGTGTATGTTTAAATATTTTTTTAATAAAATTAACATTTTTTTTTTTTTTTTATCATGAATGTAAATGTAAAGGACATGTACAGCTCTCTCTCTCACTCTCTTCCGACCTTTTGTGACACTCTAGATGAAAAGTGAGGCGATATGAGATTTTGAGAGTGAAAAAAAATCACCTGAGATTTATTGCCCCTCGTCTGAGCTGATCCACCACAGTCATCCCATCCCTCACGCGTAGATGTAATGACTGAACCTTAATGCACGCATACATACTCAATCGATCAGAGCTGCAGTGAAGTTGCATGTGCTAAATTGCCCTCAATCGACCGCTCTGTCCAGTAGCCTGTGAAGGCTGGAGAAGTGGCATTGGACTTGCCTTTGCTTTCCACATGGACAAGCATGTCCAGCCCCAGGGGCAGCAAGAGAGGTCACATTCTGACACTAGTCCGCCCGCGTGCTCAGATGACCCCCGGCGATCCCAGGCCTCTGGCTCCGTATGCCGGCCCTCTCTCCGGAGTCACCCAGAGGGAGGGCCGGTGACAAGAGGGGAGTTTTCAATTAGATAGCTGAGTGAGCAAAGAGGCCCCTCTGAGTGGCTCCATAAAACACTTTATACTTATCAGACATAGCCAAACAAAAGCCCAAGTATGCTTCTAGATGGACTGTGGATGATAAAAGCGAAAAGTGGTGCATGATTAGTAAATATTAAAAACATAATGGAGGGTTAAGATGCCTGCCGAGGAGACGGAGGAAATAATGCTGCAAAGGGCCCAACAAAAAGTAATCCGGCTTTCACATTACTGTCAGGATCGGCTCCCACACAATACCCATCAGGGAGTCCCTGGTGATTGTTCATTAGCAAACTCAGTGGGAGTCTACATTCGCAAAAAAGCACTTCTCGATCTCTGTAGACGCCCATTCATTTACCAGCGAAAAGCAAAACGGCCTATTTTATATTCATGAAATATTGGAACATAAAAAAAAATAAAATACCCCTCAGAACTTTTGCTGACGTATCAACGCTGTAGCAAACGAAGCTCAATTTTGAACACAGAAGTGACCTTTTTATTTTCTTTTTGACGTAATTAGCATATTTAATTTGAAATTCATTGAGGATGATTTTTTGCCAGGACAGTTAGAAGCGTATCGTGCTTTTGTGTTATCTGTGTGTAGCTCCTGTATCTTTGTGTGCTGTCGACTTGTACATTACGCCTGAGCAGCGAAGAGCCCAGAGCCATTAATGTTAATGTGTGTGTGCATCTTCCCTTAGTCCCACTGAGACTCTATATATAGAGCTGTAATGATAGCCAGCTTCAGGAGATAAGAACAGAGAATTAATAAGGTACGTTAGAGGATCCTCGCATCGCCTCGAGACAGTGGCAGATCTGCTGTGGAACATCCACAGAGCCGCAGACGTGTTGAGCTTTTGTTAATGGTGCGCTGTAGAAAGCGTTAAGTGTGCGTTCCTTGTTGTGCAAAAAAAGTAGGGTGAGGAAAAAAAATAAATACGACACACGCTCTTACAAATAAAGGGTCAAAGAAGGGTTTTACTGCCTGGTGCTTTTAGAGAGTCTTTTTAGAAACCCTTTGAGATGCCTTTATGAGCATTTCCTGTAATTTAGACCATTTTTGTCCCTTTTACATGTCCTGTAGCTGTTGGACAAGCATTTTTAAAATGTCTATTATGCACATTTGGCCTGTTTCAGTCCTCAGAGGTTATTTGATAAGCAATACAGTAAAAACAGTAATATTATTACATTTTAGTGTTTTCTATTTTAACATAACGTAATAAGAATAGTAATTTATTCCTGTGATGGCAATGTAAAAATTTCTAGTGTATATTTATATTTATATGTAACTTAGTGAGGGAAAAGTTGTATTAACAGTTACTAAAGTGTTACCTATTCTGAAGTGTTACCACATATATATATATATATATATATATATATATATATATATATATATATATATATATATATATATATATATATATATATATATAGAGAGAGAGAGAGAGAGATAATAGTGAGATTCGTTCCCTATGCTAGTGTTACCGAACTTGTTTTTTCATTTGTGTCATAATTATCATCTCATTTAGCTGACGGTCTGGTCGTTGCAGTGTGTTTCTGCAGTTGTTTGCATGTAGTGGTGAAATTTATTTACACTGTTTACAGTCAGTGTTGGATAAAATCTTCACAAAGGCTCAATCCTCAGATACACTGTTGCAGCAGAACTGCAGCCTTATGCTCGGGTAAAACTGGGACGCGGGCCACTAGCTAGACATATGGAGCCAAACTTAATGCCAGCTGCTTTGCTGTACATCGCTCCACACAAATACAGAACAACTTTCATGTGTGAAGTACACACAGGGTTATGACACTCCGCTGCTGGCCTGGGGCAAGGTCTCAGTCTGGAGAACACGTCGGCAATCTATTACCCTCGTAGTGTATTTATCATCTCACTTCTTTGAGCAGTTAAGCATCTAACAACCAATTATGAAGCCTTATTCCGACGGCACCCATTTGCTGAGGCTCTATCGGTTAGCTTGATGTAATGCTGTGTTTCTCCAAATTTGTGCATGTTGTGAAACAAACTCATGTCGTATGAGTACATTTTCATCTAAATTTAATTCCAGCAGCTATTCTTTAAATGAAATACAAAGTGGTAAGCAGCACCATGGTGACGTTTCCCTCAAGGGCTTTGTTTTTATTGTCTGACTGTTTAAGAAGCACAGAAGACCAGGTCAAGAGGTTAAGAAGTGCAAGAATCTGACCAGATATTTCCCGTTAAAATGTGCACGAGTAGCATAAACCAGGAAGATAAGTCTGACTAATAGCACCTCAGACTTTGGTTTAATGCTTTCTTTTGTCGCAAGGCCCCAAACTAGTTTGCCCTCTCCAGAGGTCGCAATCCCTTTTATATTCTCTTTAGTCACATATCATGTGACAACGTCCCCCTGGGGCAGAGGAGAAAAAGGAGTGCAAAATGTCCCAGCGTCTGTTTACTGCTATTCCTTCAAATGATTCCACAGAGTATCATCAGATTCACTTAATGATCAGCTGATCAATACAAGTTTGTTTGTTGCATTTACAGCGGGGAGATCTTAAATATCCCAATCAAGATACAATCCAGTGCTTTGTACTATGATCGATCTACAAATCCTATCCATTTCAAATCCAGAAATGATCGACGGCTGTTTTGAAGCTTCAGGGATAAGTGAAGTGCCGAGGGAATGGAATGAGGCGGTTGAGTTTGAGTTGCTCTTGACTCTATAGCTGCTCAGGCTGAGAGGTCTCACCTGTTTCCAGCCTGTAGACCATCTGTTTGGAGTTATATTGAACAATACAGGCCCGTGAGAGCGGAAAGTGAGGGTTGTAGTGAAGCTGATGCTGGCAGCCGCAATCTGACTCAAGCAGCTCTTGACTGGAGTGATTGAGGGCCGCTGCAGTTTAATGTACAACAGGTTTATTTATACATGTTTGGATCATAAAACTTGTGTCGGTTTTTGTTTGGCTCTTTTTACAACCATGTCAAAAGTCATAATACATTATGCGTTATTGTGTGTATGATACTGCACTTTTTTTCTTTTAGATATTTCTAAATGATTGAAAAATTATACACAACCAAAGGTGTGCAAAAATGATATACAACCAGTTTTAATTATTAATATTTAACACATGAATGTTTAATATTTAAAAAAATGATGAACATCACCCTCAAATGAAAATTCTGTCAAAATGATCAGAACATATGTTATCATAATTGAGAGAAAAAAATAAGCCTCATTTAATACACATGAAAAGATATATAGCACTTTAATTAATTTATTTATTTTTTACAACAAAAATGCATGAAATTAACTAAGAGTGAGAAGAAAAATGATCTATTCATCAAAAAATCCTGGACTGTTTTTAACTTTTATAAAAATGTTTCTTGAGCTTTAAATTAGCATATTACTATTTATTTTTTTAAGAGTCATGTGACACTGAAGACTGAAGTAATCAAAAATTAAGCCTTGGGATCATAGTAATAAATTACATTTAATCTTATTTTAAAATAGAAAACATTTAGTTTAAATTGTAATAAATAACACAGTTTTACTCTATTTCTAATTAAATATATGCATGATTGATGAGCACATTTGTTATTATTATTATTATTATAAAATTGCCTTTTGTTCTATTTTTTTCTGTTTATATTCTATACATATTTTCTATTTATTCATTTTATTTTATGCATCTAGTAGTACAATGCAATTGAACGGCCAAATCTCTACATGATGAAGGCCAAAGAATAGACTCCCCATCAAAACAAAACACATGGTCTGGAGGCGGAGGATTATAGATACACTCCTGCAGCGTGTCTGTAGAACGAACAGTGATGAATGACTTCTTCCCTTCTTCAGGAAAAAACTGAACAGTCTGAGAACTACTACTCCTTTACGTGATCAGCAAAGTATCTCTGCCCTCAGGAAATCCCCACACCATTTAGTTCTACTAACATCAGGAAACTCTCAACGTCTTCACTTCACAGCATCGCCAGCGCAGGACACCTGCAGGAATTTATGAGACCGGCTCTTTACCTCGATACAAGCCCCTTGAGGGCATATTAACCACATTCCACTGAGGCTTTTTCACATTGTTTGTACAATGCACACTCAACTTTGGGAAGTTTGATATGAAAGCTTGTTTGTGTCACAGGATGGAAAAAAAACAAAACAAATAATTGGGACTTTTTATCTTATGTTTGTTTACTTCATATCTCAAAATTCTGACTTTTTTCAGAATTGACCCTTTACAAAGACCCCTACATTACTGTTGCTATGACCGACGAGCCACAAAGTAGTTACTGTGTGGAGCAAAAGCTAGCCAACAGACAAAACAGAGCAGGTTACTTCTGTTATAAAACAAGGTCTCTGGTTTCAATTTGTTGCACTGTAGCACCATTGTAGCACCTCAGTTCAAGCTGTATGTGACCTGATAATGTCTTCCTCCTTATTAGTTATAGAAAAAAATAAACATGAATGAACATCAGAAGGTATCTCTTTTCAACTGTATATATATATATATATATATATATATATATATATATATATATATATATATATATATATATTAATTAGTAAACAATTATTAGTAATTAGTAAAATATTTTTATAACACGATTAACTGATAAATGCAGATATGATCTTCTTTTGTGTTCCATAGTTTATGTTAGTCCACTCTATGTGTAATACATTGTTTAATACATTGGTGACACATTATTTTATGGTTACACCTATTAGTTGCTCATTAGCATGCATATTAATAGAATATTAGCCATTTATTAGTGCTATTTACCTATACCTAAACTTAACAACTACCTTTTAATAAGCACATTTAGAATTTATTGAGGGAAAAGTGGTAGTTAATAGTTAACAAGTGTTACTAATACATTTTATGCTGAATCAATATTTCTATTTCTAAAGCTACTATTTGTAATGTCTACTTGCATCTTTTTTCAGTGTACTTACCCAAGAATGTACTGCCAATATAAGGTAACTACATGGTGTAGGGTCAGGTTCAGGGGGTAGGTTCAGGGTTATTACCTAGTAATTACATAGTCGTTGTAATTACTGCTATACGTGCAGAGTATGTACATGAGGAACAGGACGATAAAATAAAGTGCTACGAAAATAGCTTTAAATGATCTTTTATGGGTATTTTCACAGATTTATTTTGTGATTAATTTCAATTAGTTAAATTAATTGAGGTGTATGAATGGTACGATAATGGTAACTTGTTGTTCTAAACATGAATGACTTTGGAACGATTAACATCCATCATACTTTTTTTAAATGAAGGATTCGCCAATATTCAGGTTTGAAAGAACATTACCCTTGCAATTAAGTGCGAGTCCTGCTGATTTTGTCGAGAAGTCCATGCTGTTTCTAACACGAGAGCCATCTTGATAACCTAGATAGCTTGATTAAAGCGTGTGTAACAGCTGATAGGTCTGTGTGTGTCTGTTGGTGACGTCTGTTATGACATTCAGCCATCATTCAGATCCCATCTCTGAGGTCCTCTCGCTCCTGCTCTCCAGCGGAGCGATGCCCGTTCCACCCCTCGCTGCTTCAAAAGGTGCTTAATCATTTTAATATGAAAGCTGTTAAGTGCCTCCAACAGTCACTTTGATGAAATGGAGAACATTTAAAGAGGCTTCCACCCAGCCAGCTTTTCATTCATTCTTTTCATCATCCTTTCATGATTTTTCATCTTTTGCTTGTCCCAGATCCCCTACACTGGTGCTCATGTGCCATCTATTATCCCTCCTCCGACCTCCGTTTGTGTGTGTGTGTGTGTTTTATCGGCCCCTGACTGTCTCTTCATCTCTTGTTCAGATGGAATGCAGTTGTGGGTCGTCAGCTCTTGCCTAAATCGGCTTGCAATCTCTCAGAGATGCACAGGAGATTCCTTCAAGCTGTCTATCTCCGCATCTGAGAAGTTTAATGAATTATTAAATAATCAACACCTCATTTGGTCCTAACGGAGCTTGCTAAATACAATGATCATCACATAATCCATGCCACAACTGCTTTGCTTAATTGTGTGTTCTGTTATTAAAGCCAGCATTATGGATTTAATATGCTTGATGTCCTTCAGTAAAGATATGTATTCTTTGTAATAGGTCTGCATGAAATCAACATTTTGTTTTATTTGAAGAATAATTCATATCCAAGCAATCCATCCATCCATCCATCCATCCATCCATCCTTCGTTCTTTCTTTTTTAATATTCTTAATGCAATTGCATTTTTAGTAACACTATCAAATATTTTTTTCAATATTTTCAATATTATGATTTTAAACAATGTTAATGTTTCCTTTTAAATAAACACATTTTTATTTTATGATTTTATACATGCAGAGCTCATTGGCCTATATTTGTTGTATTAATTCCACAGAAGTAGAGCTCATCACTTTGACACGCTGCCAGCCATAACTGACCCTTGAACCTGAGCTTGTAGGGTATTCACCTGCAGCATCTCAACCGGGGCCGTAAAAAACCAGCGTAACGCATGTTAGTATCACATTATGCAACCTGTCTGCAAGTTCACAAGAGCGGGTCAAAGATTAAGGCATATATGAAAGCAATATCGGGTGGCAGGGTTGCGTAAAAGAGCGTCTTAGCGAGTGAATTTAGCGTGATGTGGAGTTTTGTACGGTTATCAGAGACCTACTTTCTCCCTCCATCTACTGCCAGTAGAGTTTGGTGGTGATATATCACCCAGAGGTTTGTGATGCAGGACTGCTGAGAGTAGAGCACACATATCAGAACATGATACATCTGCTGGGCTACTTCTAAAGGTCACTTTCGTTATTTCATTTGTTTATTTTTGACTAGATCATCAAATGTTTTAGAACAGGTGATATATCTGCATGTGTATGTATCTGTGTGTGTGTGTGTGTGTCTGTATGTGTGTGTGTAAGTAATTCTAAATATAATTTAGTCATCATTTAGAATTATTGAGTATAATTATTGAGTGTTATTATTAGTTAATCATATTCAAATAAAAACGTATAAAAATATATGTGTGTAATACAGTATATAATTATTCATAAACAAGCAAATAAAACATTTGTGGTCTGGTCATAAATAAAATTAATACATGTTTCTGTACATATGTTTTTCTATTTATTTTTTTTTATAAATGCACCCACCTGTTTTACCTGTTTGCTTATAATTCCTTATATGGTTAGCATTCATTTTAAGTTAAAAATCGTATTATTTAAAATTTTTATTAATAATAATATTACACTTGTTAATTTTTTCTATTTTTTTCGTAAAACTTATATAACATTTAAAACAATTGATATAATTGTACATATAATACCCATAATAATATGCATTAATAAATAATAATAAAGTGCCACTTTGAAGTAATGTCTGCACACTGTCATATTACACCTATATTCCAGCTCATTTGAAGCAGCATTCAGAGACTAGACTCGACCCCCTGCTTCGAGGAACTTCTGCTGCTGTGATTCCGACATGGCAATTAAAATCTTCCATTTTTTTCACTCTCTCTTTTTTCCCAGACAGAAAATATCTTTAAAAAAACATCTAGCCCAAACTGAGGTGCCGGTTAATGTGTTTTTTTTTTTTTTTTGACAAACATAGAAACACCAGCAAGTGATAACGAGTTGCTGTTTACTTATTTATCTCTCTCTGTGCTGTTACCTTGGTATCTCGCAGCCCTTCGGCAGTAGCAGAGCTTCGTAGTTTATTTATACCGCGCCTCATTATTTATTAAAAACTCAGTTAGTGGGGCAGGCTTGAGCGCCGGGGAGTCGACAGGCTGCCGCGTTTCATCCTCCTGTGCCAAGTGGGGCTCCCTCTTGCCCTATGCTTTGCGCCAACGCCGGGGAGGCGCAGAAACAAAGACGAGGCCATCGGGGATTGCCACGGAGCTCCAGGCTTCAAAGAGCTCTCCCCAAAAGACATTACATGCACACAGAGCGCCTCGGCAGACCTGCTGCATCTCTCATTCACTGGAAGCATTTTGTTCTCCTTTTAGGATGACTCAGAAAGAAATGGAAATGTTATTTTTATTGATATTTATCTGTTTTTATTTCTTTGTTCTTTGGCAATACATTATTTATTTAATTAATAAATAAATAACTTTTTAACATTTAGTCTTGACATTAAAAAAACATTTTTAACATTCAGTATTTTTATATAAAAATTATTGAATAATTTGCCATTTAGCTGTCATTTTAAAAATAAAGTAATATGATTTATTATAGAAAATAATTAAACGTTCTAGAATGTAATATTGGTATGTGTATGTATATATATATATATATATATATATATATATATATATATATATATATATATATATATATATATATATTACAGAATACCTAATAATATGCTTAATATAAAGAGTGCCACTTTGAAGTGTTTATACATACTGTACAAATACATAAATAATTATGTTACAGCTTCTCTCTCTCTTACACACACATTATTATTTGCATTTTTTCGTTTTTATTATTTATTAATTTAATAGTTTTTTAAAATCTCTTATAAACAAACAAATGAAACCGTTTTTGGGGTTTGGGTAAAAAAATAGATACATATTTTTATTTTACGACTGCAATCAGCATCTCGTAACCGTTGTACTTGTTTGGCTATAATGCATCCAAAAATAATGAATAATAAATAGTCAAAATAATATTTTTACATAAAGAATTCAAATAGTTACAAACTATTTATAAAAATGATATTTTAAATAACTGTAAAAATGTAAAATAAAATAAAGGTGCTGCACGGATATGTAAAGTAGCGTCCTGTTCATGGGACGGAACCGGCGTATGTCCCTTTCGCAAGGACAGCCTGTGCCTAGCAGTTCCAGGGACAATAACATTCTAATATAACTTCATGAAAGGGACGCCTGTGTGTAACGCCTCTCCGGAATGTAAAAGTCCTGTCAAACAGGAAAAGGGCAGCGGCACGGCCAGCCCAGTCCCCGGACAACGGACACGGACACGGACACACACCCGTCCTGTCAACACTTGAGGACGAGGACCTGTAGATTGAGACAGTGAGAGTGAGACTCATCACAGTCTCTCCGTACCGTTACACGTTTGACAGATGTTTGAGTGAACTGTCAAATTACATCCCGATACCTGATTGGATAAATGCTGAGAGGCAGCTTAAGTTTAATTAGATGATATTACATAACCAAGAGACCATGTGAAAGCATACCTTCTTTTTTTTTCTTTTCTGATAATTGTTACGTAAGCCCTCTAACAGCACGGGATTGTGTAATTTTGAAGCGGTGACCTTTGCTTCTGTACGCCTGGAGTTTTAAAGTTGAGCGTGCAGGAGTGAACAGCAGATATCTCTCTAACAACAACGTACAATAAAGTTTAGCGTTAGTTTATGCATTAGGTGTCAGCATTTTATAATGTTGTTTAATGTTAATTTCGAGATTTATGAGTTGGCTGTTCGCAAATTGAACTATGTGGGAAATGGGATCGGTGGGCTATTTAGTTTTCTCTAATTTGTCATTTTAGAAAGGAAGAATAATTTCACAAAATGACAATATACACTGAAATTCAAAGGTTTTTCATGTTCTCTTTCTCTCTAAAGCTGAATTTATTTGATCAAAATGCATTAAACAGTAATATTGTCAAATGTTATTGCTTCATAAAGTACGAAAAAAAAACATTTTACTATTTTAAATTTTAAAAACAGTTGTGCTGCTTAATAATTTTCGGGTAACAGTGATATATTTTATCAAGATTGGAATGATGATTATACGGTTCAAAAGAATAGCATTTTTAAATATATACTCTCTCGCTCTATATATTTGTATGTGTGTGTATTATACATGGTATAATACACACACACAATGCATAAAACATAAAGTTACTTACAGATACAGTATGTTTACATTAGTGCTATCAAACTAGCAGCAAATGATTTTAGAATGTTGAAAGAATTCAAAAATAGAATTCAAAAATAACTAAACTAGCAATTCTTTTGCATGAAACCATGTCAGATGTACACAAATGGCCACAAGTGAGTCCATTTCAGCGTTCAAATGAGAAGAAAAGCACTAATAGCGCAGGAGGAAGTAAGAAGAATGCCAAACATTTGTCTCATATGAGATTTGTTAGAAATATAATGACTGGATTTGATCCCGTAAAAAAAAAAGTGATGATCTAGTTCATTTTCTCTAAGCAGGAGCTATTTGGCAGCGAAAGGCTTATTTTGAGACAAGAACATGCGAATAATAGAAGAGGCAGGGATGCGTTGTGTAGGATGGGATGGCAGTAATTTCCGACGAGAGCCATAAAGCAGGTGTCTGTACCCTCATCTACATCGAGACGTTCTGCCGGTGCTATGTGTTCTTTGATCATACGAAGAGAGCGGCTTCAAAGGAAGCAGACAGCGTTTAAGGTTGCGAGATCTCCTGTGAAAGACGGGGTTTTGCATACATTAACTTAAAGCCACATTGTAGAGATAGTGATGGTGAATTTAAACAGTTTTTATAGCGTTGTTCATTTTTTTCCCTATCATTCACGTACCTGATATTTGAATGCAGCAGTTTAGGTCAGATACGCTCGGGTCAGGTCTTATTTGCATATGATCTACATATCTGATTTCCACCATAGCTTTGTGGTCACTACTTACGCATTTGAAGTGAGAGTATGTGCAGATATGATGACCTACAAAACTAAAGTACAGATATAAAGCTTAGTTCTGCTGACACAAACAAAGTAGAAAGAATCCTCACGTAACTATGAAATAATAGAGAGAATTAGTCATTTGACTGTATGTACTTTGGACTGAAGCTCTTGGCAGACAGCAGTAAACCTCCCCCACTTCTCTCAGTTTGGATTCTGTGACACGCAGCCATGAGAATCTGCCAGGAATTTTTTTAGGACCTCTTATTCCTGACATAAAACAGCAGGGTACTGCTTTGCAGAAGGTGGCAGGTCACTCCTCTCTTGCAGCTTTGATATTTGACAGCGATCTTCTTTTTTTCTTGGTTTTTGTGGCTTCTACCCAAGAGCCAGGTGCTGGATGAGACTTATTTGATTGCTGTTATTTATTGGGTACTTTATAAATAGCTTCAGACTGACATTTCTGATGGCCAGGGTTGCCAGGTTTCCTTCACTGAAACAGGCTTGGAGAAATCTAGCATTACATCACTTGCTCACCAGTGGATTCTCTAAAGTGAATAGGTGCCGTCAGAGTCCGAACAGCTGATAAAAAAACATCACAATTAAACCACAACATGACTTAGGTCGATCAATAAACTTTTTGTGAAGCAAGATGTGTTTGTGAAGAAAAACATATCCAACCCAAGATGCTTTAACTGTCTCTTCTGACTCTGACTCTTCTCATAATCCACAAAATCTTATTTTAAATCTGATTTTAACATCCACCAGTGTATTTGTTTGGAACTGTTTTGGACTGTTTTGCTTGTAAATGATGTTCGATCTGTGTATATTTCTCTTCTGATTCAGACACCTCTGGAGAAAGCAATGGTATGGATAGTGGACACATATTTTTCTTCACCAGACGCTCACTTATGTGTGTGTTTTTCTCAAATTTGTAATGTTTATCAGCTGTTTGATCTTATTCGGACGGCAGCCATTTATTTATCTGATCTATTGGTGAGCAAGTGATGTAATGCCCCGGTTTCACAGACAAGGTTTAAGCCTAGTCCTAAACTAAAATGTAAACCCGAAGCACTGTCTATAAACTGGGCCTATGTATGCAGATAAAGTTGCACATATTTATCCAACTTTACATAAACAATTTGTCTAAGAGCTGGGTTTTAAAATGTTTAATTCATGATGTGTTTTTGTAGGAAGATTTTGTGGTAATGTAACCGTTTTGTTGTCTGGTACAGGAACCAGTATGATTTTGTTGGAGTGGAGGTGAGAGACATGACCTCACCGAGTTCATGCAAAAACCTGAGAATTTCTCTCTTTTGCGACAACTACTTAGCCTGCAGGCATGTTGCCTAGTTGCAAGCTGGAAAGAAAAAACTGGAATTTTTTTTCAACCACAGAGTTCTTTGAAGTTCCACACAGCAACAGTAAAAGCATGTGAGTGATCCTGAGGCAACCCCACCCTCTCGTCCTGCACACTTCCACCCTTCTTCAGCCTTTAAGTCCAACTCACATTTTCCAGTGACTCTCCGAGCACACTCCTGACGGGGAACTTTCCACGTGTAAAAATCAGGATTTTTAAATACCAATTGTTCTATATTTATTTGGACGGATCACATTTCATGCACCATAAATCACTCTGTGGCCATACTTTCAGGAACTGCAGTAGGCTTAAACGTCACTCTGAGATAATTACATCGCCGATAAGACATTTCTCACCATCTCCCGTGAATTCCTGGGGGATATAATCTCATCTACTGCCCTGATACACCAGCAGCACTGAATACATCTAATAATAACCTAGATCTAGTACTAATAACTAGATTGATTTAACAGAAAATTGGTAAGAAACCTCTTTTTGTGCTTCAAGGGCACAACCTTCAAGAGTTTCTCGCATCCTATCACCTGAACATCTTTTAGGAGGCTTTTATAGAGGAAATGATGAGGGCTGGGATGTGTCAGAGGTTGAGGCCGGGGAGAGGCCTGGTTCTCATGGTAAGATGATCCCTGTTGGGTGTACTGAGGGACTTTTGGAGGAAGGCTAAAGGAAATCTCTGCGCATTTGTGGCATATTTTGTGTAGGATGTAATGTCTTGTGTACAGGAAAGTCTATGCTGTATTGAATGTGCAACCTCTGTCAGTACCTTATCCCTTATGCATGAAGGAACCTCTAATAAGAAACTGACTGATTTTATTCGTACATAACACTTTTGTGTATATTTAGATATAAACCGAATCATGCGAGTGACAATAATGACAGCATCTAAAATCTATAGCCTACTATTATTATATATGCAGAATTATCATGAATGAAAACTGTATTATTGTATTTTATTTATTTATATTTATTTTAAAGTTTAATCTAAGGTTTGAAACAAGTTGGCACCAAAAATCACACATATACATTAATATATAATTTTTTTTAGTTTATATATGTAAATGTGATGACTTTGAACATTTAGTTTAATGTTAATTCAATATTGTATTAACCAAAGGCTTTGTAAAAGTTAGTACTTATTAAAAACTCTTATATTTTAATATACGTTTCGGTGATAAAACCATACTCAATGCTCTAAATTCCTATGATTATTGATAGGATTGCACTGAATGGACCATTATATGGAAACAACTGTTTAAAAATTAAATATAATACAAATACATTATAATACATTACAAGAAGAAACTGCTAAACCAAAAACTTGAAGGGAGTTAAAGGGAGAGTGCAACAACTTATAATTTTTTTGGTGAACTATACCTTTAAAGAAAGTGCAACATTACTCAAACAATAAGTTAAGATGTAAATTCATGTACTGCCTCAGCAGATAAAGCAAAAATCCTGTATAATGAAGTTTGGCAGCTCAATGAATACACGCATTTAACACACTCTCTTCTTAATAATAGAGATGAGAGCAGACTCCCAGCCTGTGTTCTTTTAGTCCAGGAGGTGATTGTAATCATACACCTTCACAGGTAATTAGTGTGATAATTAGGGAGCTCCGACAGGTTCTGGTGACAGATGTGGCTGGCTTTTTGGTAACGGAGGTGTGTTCCAGCGTCATTCATGTTGGGACGCTTTAAAGGACCCCTACCATTACTGTCAGCGCACCCCATTGAGAAGCACAGCAGAGCCACACCTACACGCTACCTGGATCACATGTGTGCCCTTTAGCTCAGCTGCCATACTTTGTGACTTTTTAAAAAACCAAATGCATGAAGACACAAAGGTGGAGCGAGCAGGGAAAGTGAGGAGTCAGTGTACATCAGCATACAAAATAAATGGTTATAAGGCCTATAGTGGTTTGCCTCATTTTCCTGATGCATTTATATAAATGCATTTGGCAGACATCTAAAAGGGTCTAAAAGTGCATTCAGGGTATTCATGTTTATCAGAATGAGTATTAAGATTCAAAGCCATGACATTATAGTTGCGACAGCAGTGCTTTACAAATGATTATAGGAACTTGTAGATTAATTGGACACATTGAAAAAGATTTTGAAACCCATTTTATTGAATTATGTGATGCATGTTTGTACGAAACAGGATATTTTAAAAAACCACCGGGTGTGCAAGTTTGACTTAAAGAGGATATTGATATATCCAAATGCAAAGGCTTCCTTTTTGGTAGGAATCTAACATAAACAGTGGCTAAATAGCTTTTTTCATCTTGTTTCATAGGTAAAAAAAATACCTTTTTATTTATAAATCTTTATGAGTTTATATCTTAACTTTGAAAAGAATTGAAAAGAAAAAAGATTGACTGGAAAAAGATATAGTTGCACACAATTTCAAGAAAACTATATTTTTACAATATTGTCTACCACCGATACATTGTGCATAAAAGACTATTAAGAAAATAAAAGGTCACTTTTGATCGTTAACTTTTTAATTCTTAATTTCATATCTCTTACTGTCTCTAAAGTGCCAAAAATAAAAAAATTATAATACCGGTCTCAACCTGAGTTCAAATATTGAAAACAAAGGAGCACGGGATTACATGCAGAGAAAACATTACTACCGATAAATGAGAATAACATGCACAACAAGATGCTCAATTACAGAACATTCCCGCTAATCACAATCCGCAAAATATGCAACGCTAATCACCAGTTTGAGAAGAAAGACAGTTTTTTCCTTCCTTCTCAATTGACTGACAGCTCCTGTCATGTTCTCTCCAGCCTGAAGAATGCGTCTGCTTCTTGCCGTTTATTATATCTCTGAAATTCATTTCATTAATCTCTCTGGCAGTGTGTGTGGAGGGTTGAATCCCTGAGCATGTCATCCTCCCTCCCCCCATACGGAGAAAAGGACTTTAGGGTTGAGGCTTAACACTGACCCCATGCCGGGAGTGTGTTGAGTATTAATTGAATGTGTAGCTTGTTTATCCCTATGGAACATCCCTCAGAGTAGTAAAGCACATGATTAATCCATTAAAGCTTTCATATTAAAACAAAGATAGCAGCATTGTTGCCCTTTTTCCTGCTACTGTAAGTCTGCGTGTTGAACAGTTCTCAACACGTACCCTGGGAGCATCTTTTTCTCGAAGTCTCCCAGCTCTCGTATAATCAAATGCAGTGCAACATTCCTTTGTTCGAAAGCGGCTAATTCTGATTGGAGGTTTGCCGCCGCATCTTTTCATTGGCCGCTCCGGGGCCAATCGCGCACTGCAGCCGACCTCGGTTGCTACATCTCTTTGCACAGATTTTGAAAAGGCTCGCTTGTTGCCATTGTTTCAGGAGCGCTGCTCGTCTCTTTCTTGAGATGATGCCGGAGCTTGTAAAGAAGTTTGAACGACTGGGAACGCTGGGCATGGGTGGTCTTGTCATTTGCATAAGCGACACACACACACACACAGAGCCGTTTATTCTCAGTCGGCCGTCATGTGCGCCTGTTGCGCCGCGAAATAGCCTCTGAGCGTGATTTCTTGAATTACTCCAAAGGAATTCTCCTTACACATCATCTTTGAGCAGCTTATCAGGACCAGAGCAGTGGTAATTGAGGTGCGACCCAAATAAGAGAATTTAACATGCTCTTGAGTGAGTCTGGAGCTTTGCTGACCTACATATTAAGGGAACATTGGCAAAGCAGCCCCACAATCAATATGCAGACTCCAGCATTGGTCCCTCTTTCTCTCTCTTTTTCCCCTCGGCTGATGGGAAGGCTGAGAAATAAGGCACATGTTCTGTATTTTCAGTAAACCGGCAAGCCAAACATACCACGGAAAATGAGATATTTGAGTGCACTTGTTTGCTTACATTTCCAGCGCAGGTGCAGTTGGGTTTGAAATGAAATGTTGTGAGGAATGAAGACTGTGAAACAACACTATTGTTTCATTTTTTGGATAGATATATGCCTTACGATACACACCGTTTCCTATAAGAGCCCCCCAAAATTTCTGGAGTCGGTGAATGCATGTATATTATATGTAAATGAACAACTAAAACAACAACAAAACTAAAAGTTGATCAGTCGCAAAATTGAACCGGTTTAAAAACCAATATGTTTATTTTACAACAGTAATGCATGACTTGTTAGATTTGTTAGCAATTCAATTTAATTATTTATAACATACAATACATATTCATTTTGATTATATTTGATAATTATTTATATATTTTAAAGAACACAAAATATAGTATAAAATAATGTTTTTCAAAGAAAAAGCTAATTTTATTGACAGCTATATTTATTACTGTAAAAATATAGTTTTATTCTCATTACCGTCATATAAAAAGCATTAATTTTAAAGCTTTAATAAACCATCACAGCTTTTGTTGTATCAAATGTGCAAAAAGATTGACAAAAAAAGCAATAAATAGTACTACTAGAACTGTCCACATTTTTTTTATTTATATTAAATATAATATTACTATTAGCTTTTAACTTATTTTGTAATATGAAAACAACAATACAGTAATGAAATGTAGCATTAAAAGTAAGATAATGCCCGAAGAAGTGTGTGCTCATCCGTGGTAAATATGATTTTTAACATGAAATGTGACCGGTTGCATAAGATTCACTCAGATATAAGACGGCCTGTGTTGGTCAGGTCTCTTTTAGTCTTTTAGTCCCTGTCTCTCTATCTTTCTGACCTGGCAATCTGCCGAGTCAGCTGATGAACTGATTTGTCCCTGCAAGTGAAGATCGGTGAAGCAAAAAGCGTCCTCACTCAGGGGGAGCGGTGGGACTTGAACTGAATAACTCTTCTCAGCCACTCTGCTTTAAAGCAGCACTTAAGTTGCTCAGGGACGGACAGATAACTGCTGTTTATGTGCTTGTTAGTTCATGTGAGGTAATTAGTAACACTCCACCACCACCCTCATCACAGGTCTAGTGACCAATCTAGGTAACAGTCAGTGGTTTGAATCTGATTGAATGGGTCTTTAATGTTTTGCTGAGGTTTGAGCGTCGGGTCTTGATGCTGGCGATGTCAAATCAAATCATAACATCTGAAATTAAAATGAAATCAAAGCTCACTGATATCGTAATCAGGAAAGCCATCAAGAAACCAAAAAACAGTCCGAAAATAGTTGTTAGTAGAAGCAAAAACTATCATTTGAATCAATTTTTTCGATTCTATTCACAATCTATGCAATGGCTAAACAAGATGCGCAAAATAGATACCACTTAACCACCGGGAAACATTCATAGCCTGGATCTAATTGATCACGACAGACTCACTTCCTCTTGCTGGCAGACCCGCTTCCTCTTCTAAAGAGCCTCTGAACTGGATTGATTTAGAGCTTCCTCCTCCATGTTAATAACAATAAAAAAGCAGACAGTCTCCAGCAAGGCCTCATCACTTACTCCATTACCCGTCCTGTGAGCTGAGTGTCCTGCGGAGCCTCTGAAGTTTGGGATGGGTACCGGCTAATCACCCGCTCGTTCAACAGAGAGCTATCAACAGCTTTACAAGAGTCTTTGTATGCTGGGGTTGGGAGGGTGGAAGAAGCTATAATTATGTAACATACAATCTCTCTTTCTCTCTCTTTCTATTTTAATTTTATTCAAAATATATTTCATTCCTGCAAAGGCAAAACTGAATTTTCATTCATTACAACATCATTACTCCAGTCTACAGAAATAATATGCTGATTTATTATCAATGTTGGAAACAGTTGTGCTGCTTATTATTTTTGGGTCTCGGGATACTTTTTTCAGATTCTTTGATAAATAAAATATTATAAAGAGCAGCATTTCTTCAAAATGTTTTTCCTAGTTTGGGCTGTGTAATTAGTTTGTTTCTTTTCTTTTTTTTAAATGAAATTAAATTGAAAGGATTTTTCAAATGCTGTTCTTTTAACTTTTTATTCATTAAAGAATCAGAGAAAAAATATTAAGATGCTGATAATAAATCATTGTTTTAGAATGATTTTAGAAAGAATCATGAAGTAATGGCTGATGAATATTCAGCTCTGGGTCACAGAAATAAATTATATTGTAAAGTTTATTAAAATAGGAAAACAATATAGAAATCGCAGTCATATTCAACAATATTCCTGTTTGTATTTTTGATCAAATAAATGCAGTTCTTTTAAATAAGCTTTCTACTGATGAAAAAATATTTATTTTCAGAAAATATGAATAGCACAGTTTTTTTTTCAACACCACAGCCAGTCATTAAGACTGGATTAATATATAATAATAATTTTGCAATAATATTGTACAATATTGCTGCTTTACTGTAGTCTTTGTAAGTAAATAAATGGCTGAATGAATGCATGCATGAATCGATGAATTAATACACTACTTCAATTTCAGTTCTTCTGCTTGTACAGTAAGGAAAAGTTTCAAGGCATGACTCGGTTTTCTCACTCTGTTCTCGCCACAAGCGCTATATATTAAGTATGCAAACATTTACCTAATAATTATGTAAATATTTTGCGAATGTAATGACATTTTTAAATTGCTTCCAATAATCCTCCAGGGATGCAACACAAGTAGCGCTGTTGGGGACAAACCACAACTGTCTTAATGAAGCTGTTAAACACCAACAGACCGCTTGGATGCATTCGGCAGCTCAGTGATCCTGTAAACCTGCAACAAACACTCTCTTTAATCTATCTCCCCAGTCCCGTTTCGGGTTAGCATTTTAGAGCAACATAAGAGAATGGATGCTTTTGTTCTCTCGTCCCTTTTAACACCTGATAAGATCTGTGGTTTGAAAGCGTTTGATGGAGTGCTTGAACCTCTTCTTTAAGTGCGCTCTAAGAACGATGGCGATTCCACTCATTTGCACAACACTTACTTCATTGTCCTCGTTCACCAAGGTTCATTATGTAGCCTTTTCTAAGACTGTTAAGCATCTTTTTCTCTTAGATTGTTTGGCTGTGGATCATCAACTCTTTTGATAGCGTTCAAGGAAAAGATTCACAGCGAATAATGTTGCTGATGGTGTCTTTTCGGTTCAGACGAAGACCACACAGACAGTTAAATAAATTCGCTATTGTGTCTAAACGGACCGCGTTGCATAATGTGAGAGTTTGTTTACTCCGGAGCCATGCAGGAAATAATTATTAGTGTTTTTCTGAATGTGAGGAAATGTCCGCACCGCTGACCTGCCGGTTAGGATCAAAGACAGGAAGTGAAGAATGGTGTGACATAAAGGGGTGGAAGACCAAAAGGAAAAATACTGAGTGATAGGAATATGTTTATACGTTTAGGTATAGAGAAAGAACATGGGTAGTAAAAGGGAGATTCGACAGGAAGAGCTGTCTGAATAACTTAAACGAAGTCCACCCAAAAATAAAAATTCATTTACTCACCCTCAAGTATTTTCAAATCTGCATGACTTTCTTTGTTCTGCTGAACACAAAGGAAGATATTTTGAAGAAGGTTAGTAACCAGGCTGTTTTGGGTCACCATTGACTTCCATAGGATTTTTTTCCCTACCACAGACGTCAATGGTGACCCAAAACAGCCTGGTTACTAATTTTCTTCAAAATATCTTCCTTTGTGTTCGGCAGAACAAAGAAATTCGTACAGGTTTGGAAGTACTCATTGATGAGTAAACGACAACAAGATTTTCATTTAAGGGTGAACTTCCTTCTACGAGCATTTTTTTTCCGTAAAAGTTTATACGAGATAGAATGAGAAGAAAACATAAATAATTTAAAACTAGCTGACTGAGAATTAGTTGTGATTTGTGTGCTTTAATGGGCTCTTCTCGCAAACCCGCTTTGTTGCCGCTCTCCGTTTAAGACGCTTAATTTCTCTGCTAATCTGGAAACCCATAACCAAAGCTCAACCTATTGCATTGCCGGTAAGATAGAGACTTAAGTAGTCCAATTCCCATTGAGATCTTGCCACCCTCGGAGAGAGAGACGACATTTAGATATTGGGTGCAAACTTAACGACTCTTCCTCATGTGTTACAATCCAGGTTTATTCTTGATTAAACACAGTTTAAATCCGAATGGATTTAGACAGTATAGGTATCTCTCTCTTTTTTAACTCTCATGAAAAATGTTGGAAGTCTTCTTTGTGTTGTGCTGGTGAGGGATGATGGGGGCTGGGCAGAAGTGAAGGAGAGAGCTGTTTTTATCAGAGGAGGCAGACAGCCACACTTAATCAGAGAAGATTTAGCTCAGTGGAGTTTGCTCGCCATTTCCAAAATCTGTTTGAAAGGGATGCAACAGATCAGCAGTATGTATCCGACAGCTGCATCGCTGGCATGAACATCGGAATTTGTAATAGACATAAGGAATTTTGAGGGGCAATTTATTACCAGTCACATGGTGTTACGTTGCCTTCAGCCTAAAATACTGGAAATCTGTGCACTCTTTAGTGTAAAATAAAAATGTAAATGCAATATAAATATACATATATATATATATATATATATATATATATATATATATATATATATATATATATATATATAATATGGTTTATTAATAATGAATGCAGCTCATTTATGCAGTTTTATAAATGATATTATTGTTATATTTTAATTGTATAATATAATATTATAACAATATAGTATTATAATGTAAATCATGTAATAATAAGTTATACATATTAATATAATTGTTAATTGGACTAACTATACTACATTATGATGCGTATGTGTGTGTGTGTATATATATATATATATATATATATATATATATATATATATATATATATATATATATATATATATATATATATATATATTCTATAATTACAGGTACATTTGGTGTTCAAAGTAATTTATTTTTTCAATTAGTTATAATTTTTTTAAATTATTTTTATATATTATTATTATTATTATTATTATTTACTAAATGTTTTAATTAACAAGATGTTACAGTTATATATAACAATATAACGATTTATTTGCAAAGTGTCTTAAACAGCTGAAAATCATGATTTCTTCTTGTCCGAATTAGTATTTTGTATTTTTTCCATCATGTATTCATGTGCAATCAAAATATTTTATAGTGCTTTTCTTTTGGCAACATTTTATTCATTTTATTTATAAAAGCCCTAGTTGCTTAATTGTACAATGTTAAATTATTTTACACACTTAGAAAATGTGTGTCCATAAATCATGCAACAACTCTGTTTCCATGGCATATTTTGATATATTAATTATCTCTCAGAATTGTGTAAGTTACAGGAAATGATGTCACGTTCACTCACTGATAAGATCTCAAGCACTGAAAAATATCTGTGCTTTCTCTGAGAAAATATTTGAATCTAAAAACTTCTAACACCAAGAGTTATTTTGTAGAATGTCAACTCTGTTACCAAAATATCAAAAGGCAAAATGTATTACTGAACTCACATTGGTTTATTTAAAGGTCATTTAATCATGTTTTCATCGTGTCATGTGTTCTTAGCCTTTATGCCAGCAAGTGGATTTTTGTAACCCTATTGTATTTCTATATTTTTTATCATTTATTGTAATTAACCACGTTAAATTAAGTAACATAGTAACATATAGTATTATTTCCGATACAAATTTTAAGATTTCTTTGTTGGCTTTTCTCTCTGTAGCAATAATTTATGGATAATTGTATAATTGGATATTGCGCCAAGTGACACATTCAAGCTCGCTTTAGCTTCAGGATCAGTGCATTACAGAGAGACTGCAAAAAAATCACCGTCGCTCAGATCTAAAGACCCTACAGCGTAAGAGACCAAAGGAAAATCTGTGTGTCATGCTCTCAACTTTCCGTAGCAAGTCTTCCCATCTGCCCCGCTGTCTAATGTCCAAATGAACACCACACACTCAGACTCTAAGCCACTGATCAAAGCTGAGGGAAAAGATCAAAAAGGGACACATACCTTATCTGACAGGAGTACATAACTGTCTTAAACAGCTCCGTGCTCCTCAACACCGATCTGTAGTCTGGGCTAAGGTTGTCTGGGCCTCAAATGGCCCCTTTCTGACCTGATTACAGCCCTTTTCCTGGCTCTTTGAACCTTTGAAGAACTGCTCTAAAATATGGCATCTATTTCAGGCGTGCAGTAGGGACAGACGTTTCACCTATGGCCATAGATGATGAAAAAGGAGACCCTTTTTGCATTTTTAACTCTGAGATATTCTATGCGCTGCTAAGAGATCCTCCTACATGATTCTATTTTTTGTTTGCACGTCTTATCTTGATCCTATTCTTTTTTTATTTTTCGTACAATCAAAAGAAGACTAATGTGTTTTCTTAAATGGGCTTTGAATTTAGAGGACGGGTAAAATATAACCTTTACACTAAGTGTGAATTATATGCTATTCACAATTAGTGAAAATTATGGCAAATACTGTTTGCACCAATCCATGTGAAAACAAGACATTTCAATTATAGGCCTATTAAATGCCCTTTAAAAAAATGACTTCCACGATCCTGTATGAACTTTATTTCAACTTTTTAAATATTTCCTTTATATTTTATTTGAGATAAACACATCTCCAAGCTAATATGTGAGAAGAATGGGATTGACAAAAGGCAGATTCAAACTTGGGTCATTGCATCAAAAGTTAAATCCACTTATTCTTATTCTCCACACTACTGTCCCAGTTACAGGCTTGCATGTGTGTTTTGTTTTTGTTTTTTTTAATAATTTTTTTATGAATGTCTGCATCAACCACAAAGCATGGTGGGAATGTAAATGTACTCAGTAAACGTCAAGTAGAATCAAAGATTAAACTGTGATGTCATTCTGATCAAATCATGTCAATCATGTTTTTTCGGAGTTTCCCAAAGCAAAATTTCTGAAAAAGTTCACTCCAGCTCATTAAAAAAATTCCTTCTTTGATGTGGAAATCTTTTTTAGTTCATTTTAAGTCCATTGAGGTCAAATGCGAATAAAAACGCGAACATGACAAAGGGCTGCTTTATAGCACAAACTGAAGTTATCGTTTCAACTGAAATCGACACTCACACTAATTTTTCATCTTTAATATTATAAAATGTCTTCTTCAATCTCTAGAAAAATCCTCATAGTATGTTCCCATTGGATAAGTTTTGTGCCATTGCGCAGCATTTCCTTCTTTTCGAGTGAACATACAAATTGCTCATCCGCATTCCCATGATGCACTGTGCTGGCAAACTTCGCTCTGGCGCTCAACTGTCCTTACATGACTGTTTACATATATTTCTCTTGGCTTACCGTTGAAGGAAAGTATTACTAATATTTATCTTGAGATCAAGGTATGTGAGACATATGGAGCGAAGTGAGCAAATTCCCCTTGAGGTAATAAACACCACTATTGGTTTGTGGTCGAAGTAAAATCAAGCGAAGTTTCTCCGGCACATGTAAGCAGACCAGCTGCTGGAGAAATCATCACGGCATCTGTATTGGTGTAAACGCAGCGGCGAAGGCATCTGATGCTTTTGCCGAAAGCTTTGGAGTGCTTGAGCGCTCTACGGATTCCTTATCCTCATCAGTGTTGTGTAAAGAAAGGGAGTCTAATCCTATCAGGGCCTCAAATCCTCCACCGGGGCCTCTTCTCCCAGGAACGCTGAGCCCTGCTTCGCCGTTTCCTCCGCCAAGTACGCACCTGGCAGCTGGCCAGCCCCGGTCTGGTTCCAGGTGAGGACGGCGCTTCGCAGGAAACAAAGGCCACATTTGTCTTTGACGCTTAAACTACTTGTGACATCAACACCATCCGTCACAATAAAGCTTTCCTTTGGGAGCCGTTCAAAACAGATAAGAAATAAAACTCGATTTTTGAATGTATGTGTGCAACTAACACGACCGCGAACCAGACTTATTGCTCGGCTGTAAAAGTCACCAATGCCATATGTTGTACGGTGCGGAAGCTGTGCGAAGTTTTTAAAGCAACTTCGGAGCTGATTGTATTTCCATATTGTATTCCAGAATCGAAAGAGTTTAAACTCAAGAGTTCGGAGAAAAGGTGTTTGGTGTTGCGAAACATAAATGTAGATAGAATGCTGCTTTTTTTCTCACAGTTTTTTCTGAAATTTAAATTTACATCTCCATAAAAAAAATACGACTTGTTATTTACCAAAACTGTGACTCTTCATCTCCCAATGCTGACTTTTTTCTCTGAATTCTTCTAATTCTAAATCTTCTAATTTAGTTTTTTGTTTCTACCAATAAAAAACTGCAAAAACTGCAAAACTGTTTTTATTTACATCACTGGAGACTTTTTTATCTCACAATCCTGACGTCTTCCTTCCAACTACAAATTTATATCTCGCAATTCTGACTTTTTTCTCTGAATGTGAAATGTATGTCTTAGAATTCAGATTTTTTGTTTTTTGCCATTAAAAAATACTATCATTTTCATTTACCTCACTTTCCTTTACTTTTTTATTTACCTCACTTTCCTTACTTTTTTCTCACAATTGTAAATTTCTATCCCACAATTCAGACTTTTTCTCAGAATTTAGATTTAATCTCACAATATCAAGTTTATATCTTACAGCTGCGAATTGTGAACTCATAATTATGAATGAACATCTCACAGTTCTGCCATTTTTCTCAGAATTGGAGTTCATCTCTTCCAATTCTGAGTTCATATCTTGAAAATCCCAATTGCGAGAAAAAAAGTAGGAACTGTGAAATATAAACCAAGAATTTTGCAATTACCTATTGTATGGCCTTTTCATTTTTTAACCTTTTTATTACCTTTTTAGTATTTTTATTCCATGGCGGAAATAGGCTCGCAAATGATTGGCCTTGTTTAAACTCTTGGAGTTCAACTCACAAAACACTAATGATAAAATAACACTGAAGCCAAATGAATGTGGTGAAATAAAGTGGAATGCAGCTCCTTTTTCCAAAGTGAAAACCGATGGGGCTGAATGGACCAGAGCATTCGTTGCGTGTTTTCAGACTGGATCCTATCACGTACTAACACTGTCCTTAAATTACAGGCTGTGTGTGTGTTATTTTAAGTAATACTCTGTACTGTCTCAGTCAGACTGACTCTAAATAAACAGAACTTGGGCAGACAGTTTGGATCACAAATCATGTTCTAGGAATATTCATGGTGGCAATGAGTGAGTTATGTGGTTATGTGCCGAGACTAATGATCCAGCCTGCTTTATTTCTGGAATACTGAGTGTGGAGGAGTGTGAGAGTGTGTGTGCAGTGCTTTCTAGCCCTATACCCTGCCATCTTAATATTTAACTCGAGCAATTTCAGATCTTTACTGTGTTGTCTGTGAAGAATCACCTTTGGCTGCTGGTAATTCCATTCTGATTGTAGTGTTTAGGCTGTGAATTAATATTTAATATCCATCTTCAGGATTTTTTTTCTACTTTAAAGCAGGCATGTAAAGGTTTGCACACACCGGGGCGATTATTGCACGTGGATATTGTCAGTGGTTTTCGCTGTTCATACCCAAGCGATTTTTTCACTGACGTGCCGTGAATTTGTTTCGCACGAGGCGTTAAATGTCTGCGATATTTGCGCACAATATTCTTGGTGTGTAGGAGCCTTAAAAGTATTTATGGATTTCAGTTATGAGACTGTATAAACAAAGAGTCTTATTAAAACAGTGTAATTCTTTAAAGATGTAGTTTGGGATATTTTATATAAATACATAAAAAATAGCAAAATGGAGCAAATAAAATATTCAAATATTTATTATTTTCTCCAGATTAAAGTCTTTTATTCAGGTTTCATACGGAAATGCCTTGATATTTATTAATGTATAAAAGAAATCAATTAAATGGAACTATTTGTAATGAAATGATACTTACATATTATTGCATATTAAACATGACTTAACATATCTTTTTTATCTTAAAATACGTTTACTTTTTACTTAATATGTTACTATAGATTTGTCAATAAATTTATATAAAAGAAAAGTATATATAAGTGTTGGTTACTGTATAAACTACAGCATGATTATATTAATTAACAAATTCTTGGCGTTGTATGTCATTGAATTATATGTCAAAAATTTCACTGAAAGTGTCATGAAAATTTTGGGAGAATTGGGGAATACACATTTGGAGCTTGGTTTCTGTTTCTACTAGCAGATCTTCTACCTTTCACCCAGAATTTGAGTTATAAGTCGGAATTCAAGTTATGATGAAACTGAAAACAGTTTCACCACTCAAAACACAAAAGATTTCTTAAGGTGCTCAAATAAATCACAAGGAAAAACAATCAGCCACTTACAACACACTCGCCGACCTAATGCCCCAGTGAGCATTTATTAAGTAAGTGCTTCAATATTTACAACAGTTAAAAAGTTCACGGCATCCATATAGAAATCGTTTCAACATGTTGCAAAATGATCCATTCTTCATACCCTTAGACACTGTCCTTGTGGAGGTAGTTGAAAATATCCCGATGTGTCCCAATGTGTGTTACCAGATGTAAACAGCAACGTGACATCTTATGATCGAATCATACTAGGTGTAAACATGGCCTTCCAGATTCTAATCGCATCTCTTTCAATTATTCTCATGTCAGCGTGTCCCTTTGCCTGTGGTATTCAAATGAATAATATGTTTGGGATGAGTGTAGCTGCTTGGCACAAACCACCCACACAGGCCGACAAAACCGGATCCATATTTATGATCTCTGTGTCTTTCTTTTTAATAGAGTCGAGGGCAAACAAGCCACGAATCCTCCTCACTGGGAGCCATTGCGTTGCATTTCTATGAATTAGCATTTTTATTAATCCAGAATCACTCACTTGAATGGGAATTATCGCTCGCAGATTAGTGGCGTTTTCTCAGAGGCTTCTGTGGCAATCTATCTTTGCACCACAGAACCCATAAATTCTCACTAAAGAGGGAACACAAACACATGCAGGAGGGGAATGTGGCAAGGGAGTCAGGCGTTTAATCCTCCGTCATTATCTAGCTGCCCTGCGAACAGCCATCTGCCTGAGCGCGTAGCTTCTACGCCGACGGTTATGAGGGGCGAGGACGCACCCTGACCACATTGCCTAAATTAGCACATCTTGTATATGCAGTGGAAAACTGCCCGTTGTTCTAATTTACCACCCGACTCTCATATCTCATCATCTCGCGGTCAGGAAAGAGAAAGAGCGGGAGAGAACGAGTGAGAGAGAGAGAGAGAGAGAGAGAGAGAGAGAGAGAGAGAGAGGGAGGTCAGCGGAAAAATAAAACTCCCCCTCTGTACAGCTGCGAGGTGCCAGTAAAAACACAGAGTCAGGGTTGGGAAACGCCGATTAAAATGATGAGTCATCTTTGATATCAAACATGTGGTTAGGGGAGATGGAAAATAGCAGGTTCCCGTCTCTCGTGGAATGCAGCCAACGTTGGGTTAATCAATGGGTCTAATTGCTGAAGTGAAAATACAGGATTGGCCTCCGCACCAGGACAGCTGCACACCTAAAAAAAAAATCTATTGTCATGTGAAGTGGCTTCGGGGAGTTCTGCTCCAGAAAGATGGGAATGCACATCTTCTTATAAAGGTTGTTTATTGGATGTTGTGGTTGTATAAAGAACCTTTAATATCCGTAAAACCCTTCCATTACACGAAAAAGATCTTTATAGCGGAATAAATGGTGTGAAAACTATGGAAGGCCGTTTCTCCGTGACAAAAACGAGTGCTGTCAAACGATTCGTCGCGATTTATCGCATCAAAAATTAAAACCTTTTTGTTTACATAATATATGCGTCTATACTGTGTATATTTATTATGTATGTATAAATACATGCATATATATATATATTTAAGAAAAATATGTACGAGCAACCTGCATGATTTTAAAAGCAACACATATCAGCACCTTTTATTTAACACAAATGAACTAAATACTCAGTTACTCGCAATTCTCATCATTTTTTCTCAGAATTCTAGAAGTTAACGTCTGTCAATTCTGTCCTTTAATTTTTTATATTTTTTTGAAGTTGCAGTTAAAATTCTCTAATCAAATACTCACTGCCTTCCCAAAAGCGTTAGACATTTTTTCATCTCTGGAACACAAATGAAGATATTTCTGACCATTCATAGACAGCAAAGCAACTGACATGTTCAAGACCCAGGAAGGTAATAAAGACATCCTTAAAACAATCAAAAATATCTTAATTTGTGTTCCAAAAATGAATGAAGTTCTTACGGGTTCAGAGTGAAACGAGGGTGAGTAATTAATGGCAAAATTTTCATTTTTGTGTGAACTATCCCTTTAGCTTTTTAATAACATGTCTTCCACACAAAAAAAACCCTTTTTAAAAGTGTAAGATAACTTGTAAACATTGACTTTTTTTCCTGTAGAACAGAGGCCGGTCTGATAGACTTAGATGCAAAACAGCAAAACATGGCCAGAAGAAAGGACTAATCGAGATAATCCGCTCCGCATCTGTTGGGGATACATTAATAAGATGAAAAGGAAAGATGTTATTTGCTTACGGCTTACTTAAGAGACATTCGTCAGGATTTCTAAGGAGCACAAAGCTTTCTTTTTGCCGAATTCAGCTTACATTGCACGTGTAGACATGAAGGCAATCATTTACACAACGTTTACATGCAAATTGCTGTGTGAAATACATCAAGAGTGAGGTGCTTGTACTTTTCCATTAAGGAATGAGTGGCTTTTTGTTATAAGCGAAGGACTTACACCTCTCAGGTGTCAGATGGGTTTTTTAACAACATTACAATTCATCACTGATTGCTACCTTACTGGCAAATGAATACGGTTTTATAACACAAATGAATCTATTTAAATCGGTTTTATTATGAATGCAACTTTGATAGTATTCACTAAATTTGCTATGACTTATCTTATATATATATATATATATATATATATATATATATATATATATATATATATATATATATATTTGCCAGTTGCTAATGTTTGTTAAATTTGTCAGAAATGTTTTAATGAATTTGGAAAACAGTGTTTTGGCAGCATTAAGTGTTTTTTGCGCATTTATATACAACTAATTATGTTTCAAATGCATTGCGAAGCGAACAAACATGCAAATAGCCAGTCAGGTGTGTAAAATAAAATACAAGTCACTGTCTGCCTTCTGATCTCACTGCGCGTGTACGAGCTGTTTAGGATGCATGTGTGTGTCTGTAATCTGTGTATTGTTTCCATGATTAACAGCCTCTGATGGGTTGATTAATCACCGCCGATGGATGGGAAGCTTCCAGAGGCAGTGCTTCATCAAGCTGACACAGCAATACATCCTCACACCCATTAGTGACCTGGCATAGACACTCAGAATACACACACACACACACACACTCCACAGGCCTGCTTACAACATTACTGTGCCATTCACTCAGTCTCTGCCAATCAAAAGGCCCATTTGTCCTCGTTGAGTGTGTTTTGATCAGACTAAATGATGGCCTGTCTACGTACTCCGGAATGGCGACGTGTGTGAAATGGTGTTTTTCTAGCATTTCATGTTTTGAAAAGATACTGTTCCTGTACATAATGAGATTCCAGTGTTGGGAATGGGAATACGGATGGATTATAATCCCAGTTCACATAATCTGGGTTCAGCGATAAACATGTTTATCAGCACGGGGACAATAGAGAGACTTCAGCCTCCCTCTCTTGTTTATGTTGCTGATGGGTTTTGTTTGTTGTTTGTCTAATGGGTTTATCCCAATGTTATGATACTATCATCAAAATCTGCATAATTTTTCTTTTAATTGTTATTTATACCAAATGCTGTCACTGCAGTGACTGTAATTATGTTAAATGATTGATCACGGCAAATCTATGAATGCTTTGCTGCAATGAATCGCATGCAAAATAATTTTGTTTACATTATATGTGTATGTGTATTATGTATATTCATTATATATATATATATATATATATATATATATATATATATATATATATACACACACACATACAGTATATATTTTCAGAATATTTGTTTATATATTTATATATTAATGTGAATGTATTTTATAATATATAAACATACCATATTATTTACTATATACATGCACCTGTTCTATTTAGATATACATAAATATACACAGTAAACATATATGTGAAAAAAGTGTAACAAAATCTGTTTGTATTTTGGATGCACTTTGACAACACTATATATATATATATATATATATATATATATATATATATATATATATATATATATATATATATATATATATATATATATATAAATGTAACATATGCTGAATATAAAATATGCAGTGTTTATATATTGCATATGTAAACTTAATAAAATCTGAAACACAATAATAGATATGTATGTATTGCACAATGCTTAAATGTATTATGCTTTGTATTATGCTATGTCTTATATATAGTAATCATAATAATAATTAAATTAATAATGTTAATAATAATTCCTTTTTCACAATGCATTAATTTCTATTATATTTATAATTATTTTATAATACAATATAAATTATTACATGTTTTTAATAATGTTACAAGAAAATAAAGTTTGATATTAACATTTCTGAATCACAATACACACAAAGCTTAGGAATGTATTGCCAGTATAAAAGAGAAACACCAGCGTATGCTTCGCCAGAAGTATTCATTTCCATCCCTGGTTCCTGAGTGGCACACAGAAAGCTTGTATGCAGTGTAATGAGTGCAGGGGGTGTGTTTGAAGGGGACTTGTATAGACACGTGACTCTCGACTCCAGAGACTCTGTCACCTTGATGCTTCACAAATATTGCTCATTACAGGAGGGTTTATGTGCTGAAGAAGCCATTGACCTGCTGCACCATCCACCTCCCTCTTTCTCTGCACTCAACTGCTCTATAAATTAGCATTAGAGAGCTGGAGCAGAGTGACAGGAAGTTCAGGTTAAATGTATTCTAGCATCTGCGTGGTTATGGAAATAACATATAATATAATATAATATAATATAATATAATATAATATAATATAATATAATATAATACAATACAATACAATACAATACAATACAATATAATATAATACAATATAATATAATATAATATAATATAATATAATACAATATAATATAATATAATATAACAGTGAACACAAAATGCGTTTAAAATGGTGCAGAAATTAATATATATATATATATATATATATATATATATATATATATATATATATATATATATATACTTTCATATAAATTGTAACCTTTTGAAAATTGCAAAATAATAATATTGTCTTGTAAACCGTACTTCAATAATTGTCTTATTTATGCAAAACAATTCATGAGTTTTGAGGCATGTGGTTGTCGTAAAGGATGAGATATAAATATAATCGATATGTAGGAGTTATGCGTCTATGCTATAGGAGTTATGTAAATTGGCAAACATTCACTAACATTCAGAGCAGTGCTGAGAGTCTGTATCCAGCTTTAGCAGTTTAGGTAAACAATCCTCATGTGAATAAGCCAACAATTCCAGTGCTCTCATCAGGTTGGATTGCCAGCTATTTGACATTCTCCACCTCAGTGCAAGAGGATTAAAAGAACATTGCAGCTTTTCCAAATAGCGGTATTTACAGTACATTTGGTTTTTATGGCATTCATGAAATGCTTTTACATGCTGTTCACCCACATGACTTCAGTAAATAAATGATTGTGGGAATGAATGTGTGTGTGTGCGTGTGTGAGTGAGAGAGAGGAGAGATTCAGAGACACTGGAGTCCAAGTGAATGTCTGTGTGTGTGTGTGTGTGTGTGTGTGCATGAATGAGAGGTGGTACTTTTTATAAATACAACAAAGTCCCATGATTTTTTTTTTTACAATGCATGTTCTTGTTGTGAGACCTCTTCGATGTGATACTTAAAGTATTATCTAACCTAAAACTAGCTTAGCATGAAAAGTGACTAGTTTAGCCACAGGAATCTCTCCCCTCATTCAAATAGTGATTTTGGCCTGTTTCACCTCAGAAATCCTGACCCTCTCAACTATATTTCACAATTAAAATGACATAATGTTGGCGTAATATGTTGAGCTGACATTCAGAAAATATTGCATTTAAAAAATATTGTAAAGTTAATTAAATAGAATGATGAAATGCTCACCATTTAGGAGATTAGTTAAAAGTCTGTTTATTTAAATAATTTATTATTTTAGAGCTACATGAATGATACAATAATGATATTAATTAAAATTAACATTTTAAATGTGATTCTATTAATGGTATTATAAAATATTTTTTGTAATAAAATCATAGATTTTTTTTTTTATAATAAAATAATTTATTGTGAAAAAAATATATAAATAATAAATCAGGATTATTGTTTTGGTGTGTTTTGCATTGGTAACCTTGCAAAATAACCATGACTTATATTGTATATGGTTCAAATATTTCCTATAAAATTAAGATTTGACTGGTATAGGTTTAGGGACAGGATTAGGAGTAGGCCATTCATACAAATTCATGCAAACTAGGGAACGCGTGAAATGCGTATGTTTTATCAAAAATCACACGAGTGAAGTCATACTAATTCATACGAATTAACCAACTTGTAAAATATGTAACCACAAATTGCCATGAGATCGGGTTGGTCCCAAAAGTTCGGGTGAATAAATGATGACAGAATTTTCATTTTCTGTGAACTTCCCTTTGAAGAACATGCCCGTTTGTTGTAATAGAAGACAGGTTTGGAGATTATTTTCTGGCCTATTTGTGGAAAGTGCAGCGTATCCTGCATGTCTGCGTTTCAGAAGGGCTAAATGTGTGTGCACATGCCTCTTGTGTGTGTGGGGTCCTGGATGTAGGTGGTGTGTTGCATAAGGGCAGAGAAAGAGAAAGAACGAGCTAGAGCGAGAGAGACCTGCTCCAGTGATTAATGGGGGTCTTCTGTGAGACGCAGCCAGGCGCCGAACACAATCACGGCCCCAGACTGACGCTCCAACAGACTTGTCCTTCACATGGGAAAGAGAGGGGCCCGCTCCTCCCTCCCGCTCACCACCCAGCCCGGCTACTTCCTCTCCTGCACCTCCCTTCATATTGTTCACCAGGAAGGGAGAGGGAGACAGAAAAAGTAAGTGTCAGCACAACAGCCAGTGTGTGTGTGTGTGTGTGTTGAGGCTGGCAGTAAAGCAGGCAGTGTGAGGCCTGCTGGTTCTGCTCTCAGTCAGGGTTGTGCCTCCTTTTCTGTGCTGTTAAACAGGGTTTTCAAACACACTTTAACCTGGGTGCACTTTCAATGGGGCCTTTGTGGAAGCGGATGTGTGGACGCTAGCCCTCGGCAAACAGGACGACTAGGTTCCTTTCTCAAGCTCGGAGGGCAAAGCTGGTGTGTGTGTGTGTGTGTGTGAGCGTTTTGAGAATGGGATTAGTTTTTAAAGTTTCTACATACATTTTTATGGGATATTCCCTCCGGATATGTTTAATCTCACTTCTGAATTGAAAACTGTTAACCGCCAATGATAGATTTGCCCTGACGGGGGGGGGATCCCTTATTTTGAAATCAACCCCCTGAATTAAAGCACGTCTTTAACTGTGTGATATGAATGACAGCGGGACACAGAGAAGGGGGTGGGCATTCAAATGCCTCCCGAGTCAGCCTTTTGTTAACTTTAAACGACTGTGGATTCATTTAGTTAACCCAGCGCAGCCCAGGGGCACATTTCATTATTGGGGCTCTCTCAGGGTCCCTAATTGGGAAACGCTGTTGTTGCGGCGGCACCTGCGGTTGGCCCGCACGTTGTTGTAGCCTTGGAAACAACACAGTGTTGAGGTCCTGCCAAACTCAGTCCTTCCTTTCTCTAACACACACATACACACACACACACACATTCCCCAAAGTCCCTGTAAAGAGGGAATATAAGGCACACTTAAACCAGCATGTAGTGTTCAGAGTCGCAGAGCTGTGTGTTTGTGGTCAACTTGTCACGCTGGTACTGCAGTGAATATTTCACAATATAGGTTCATTTTTTAAGGTCAGCTGTGCATAGGCAAATGCCTTAATTTTGTAAATGATGGTTGTTCCTCTTATCACACGATTCTTTCTATCAAATTGTGCTTATGTGTCTATGAATGACTCTTATGAACCGAATTGTTTTAGTGAATCAGACGTTTTTAGTGCGACGCCCCAAACCAAATCATCTGAATCAAACACATGCAATTTGTGCAGATTCATGACTGCATGACTCTTGAACCTGTTCTAGCGAATCAAAACATGTGTTTGTAGTGAATCCTAATCATACAGCATGACCAGTGTTGTCTAATTACCTGAATCAGTTTGCTTTAGTGACTCAAGCATGTAAAGTACAACAGTTGTTGTCCAGTTCCCATATGAATGACTCTTATGAACTGAATCTTTTTGTGACACATACAGCGCAACCAGTGTTGTCTAATACCCAAACAAATGACTCTTGCTTAAAAGTACTAAATGAAATTGTTTATAGAATCATAATCATTAATACATTTCATCTCCAGTCAGTCGATTAATATATACTTATAGTTTGATTGTTTATCGTTGTCTATCTTTGTCTATCTATTTTCATCTGTCAGAATACAAAGATAATAAGAGGCGGTCATCAAAATGTTAATCACACGCACAAAAAAAAAATCCCTGCCTTAGCGCATTTTTCTTATAGGTGTGCTTCATGTCATTTGTGTTAGTCACACCAGTCGTGCTAAATATACCTCGCATTAAATCCAACTAATATTCCCGTCAAACAGCTTCTGTGTACGGATGGATTGGAGGCAGTGTTTCCCAGCTATTATGGGTAGTTCAAACATGGCTTGTTATTTCAGACTCTATTTAAAGGGAAAAACATAGTTCGCAAGCGTGTCAGTTCAGTAATAAGGAAGTACCCTGCTTTAACGGGAAACTTTGCAGTGTGTTTGGTTTCCTTTTCACAGAGGCAGAGTGTGTGACGTCTTAAAGGGGTTTCCGTCACTGTCTGTTATCTCCGCCTATTTAGGTGGAAACTGATATTTAGCCTTGGGAAAGTTATTTGGAAAAAACCTTTGTGAAGTGAGCAACACAAAGACCCGTTCATGAGAAAGAGGAAAAGGAAATCTAATAAATAAGAACCTGAAATCAAAGTTAAATACAGATTTCACGTTGACTGATCGGATCAACGAGAAATATTCAAAAAGTCACAAAACGCACAGACGATGCTATTTTTTTTGCTGGCGATATCCGAGTGCATGCAAGGCACGCTCTCATCAGCAGTCTCCTCTTGTTATTTTGGGAGTTTTTATGCACAAAATATGCACGCAGAGGGGTAGTCGTACAGTTATCAGCCTTGTGAGAACTCGCTGTTCAACTGACAGCTGACTTCTTTGCATTGAAGCCACAGCAGCGCTCAAGGAAAGCACGTGTGCTGCATGTAAACACTTCAATAAGGAAGTGCTGCAGTGCTGCTGACATGACCTGATGTACACTCCACGCTGTATTGACTTCTGCTGGCTTATCTGAGCCGCTTTTAAAGATATGACCGTTGCACGGGAGCTTCTGGAAAGGTGCTTTGAATATGCTGTGAAAATAAACGATGCAGTCAATATGCAAGATATCGCTAATACTGCTAATATATAATCTATTTGTTTGAGGTCGGTATATTTTTTTATGTTGTTTTTGATTAAGTCTTTTATGGTATGACTGCATGTATTTGATTAAATATCCAGCATTCATTTATAAAAAAAAATGTATTTGTTTATTTTACAAATTAATCTTTAGCAGCCATTATTCTAGTCTTTAGGGTCATATGATTATTTCGAAATAATTTTAATATACATATAGAACATTCAAAACAACAGCATTATTTTAAAAACCTATTAAAACATATTAAAAAAACCTTTTGTAACAATGTAAAATTTGAACTGTCAGTTTTGATCAATTAAATTGTGTCGTTGTTGATTAAGTATTAATGTCTTTAACTAACATCTTATCAACCTCTACATTTTAAACAGTAGTTTACATTATTGAATATGAATGTACATTTTGCTCCAAATATTACTTGTCCAATGTAAATCCAGTCTAAATTTTTTTAATTGTAAATATGTAATAATAATAATAAATTGAAAAGAATTCAAGAAATACTAGTAATGTTCAAAAATATTTACATATTTACAAATCTATCTTAAGATTTTGAAGTAGAAAGTTTGATTTAAATCTGCTATTAATCTGTGACTAGGAGTGCCACTTAAAAAAATAATATACATATTTAATTTGTATTTAATTTAATTTAATTTAATTTTAAGTTAAATAAAAAAATAATGTATAAAATAAATAGACACATTTAAAACTGTTTATTTAATTTATGTTTTAAAATGTAGATTAATAAAACAACAAAAAAGTACATTAATAAATGATTTTAAATGCACATTTTAAATCGCTTTTTGTAAAAAAGCATTTGGCAAATGCTTTTCTTTCTCTATTTGCCAGTTGCCTGTCTTTGTCATTTTGCCAAATGCTTTTCTTGATCCATTTCTCAATCTAGTTTAAAAAAAGGCTATTCATCTGTCAACTTCACAACTTAGAACAAAAAATATTTTTTACAGTGTGCATTTGCATATCGCACATGCACATACCAAAATAATCAATGTTGCTAATACGGAACGTTTAATAAGATTAATTTGACACTGTAATTTTCTATAAAACCTGTCGGCGTGTTACAAGAACGGAGATCATCTGACCACACACTGAGACTATAGGCCTCTGTTCTGTTGTTTCTACTGAGATGTTAAACATTGATGAATGATCATTTAGGAGATCAGACTCCGTCGCGAAACTACAAAGATCTTTAACGCTGCTTGGGGGGGTTGGTCAAAGTCAGCCACTGTCTGGGATCTACGGCCATTTTAATCCACTTGTCACTCATCATTAACCTTTGCAGCTTTAAATTCATGACCCTCTGTTCACTTTCTACTGTGTTCCTGTGCAGACGGGGGCTGTGGTGTGAAAGAGGTTTTTCTGAAGCATTAAGCCACATGAAATGAACCTGTTATTTGGTCCCTAAAAATTACAATTAACTTGCTCTCTGTTATTTGTATGCCCGGATCCACAGCTTGTTACATCAAGTAGCACCCCCCAAAAAAGTGTAAGAAATGTCTAACTAATTAATCTAACTAAACTAATTGCTGGTAAAACATTGAATTAAAGCAGAATGACTGAAACAGTATTTTCTTATCAACATATACTCTTTGTTTTGTTTAATTTGAAGAATATTTTTTTATGGAATGTTGTTTTTGCCACTTTTATTAATTTTATATAAACTTGTTATGTTGAGTTTAAATCTTACAATTCTTTTATAACTAACGATTATAAGTCACGCTTATACTAGTGCTGTCAAACAACTAATCATGATTAATTTCATTTCATTTGCAGGATATATGTACTTTGTGTGTTTACACACACACACACACAGTTTATATTTAAAAAACATATTTACATGTATATACATTTATATATTAATATTATTATATTTTATATTACATTTAAATATATTTTGTATATTAACGTTTTCTTCAATATACACATGTCTGTCTTTGTATTTATATATTCAAAATAAATACACATATCTTGTGTAAATAAAAACTTGTTTTGGATGCAGTTAATCTGCAGACAGACAGACAGACAGACAGATAGATAGATAGATAGGTGTACTGTACTGTACTGTACTGTAGTTTTTTAATATACCCTGACATCTTTCAAGCAATCTTTCAGGAAGTCAGTATCGATATATACTTTTATAAAAAACTGTAAATCAGTGTGAGCAATACTGAATAAAATTCCACAGGGACAGGCATTAGTTTACAGCCTTGCAATGTTGCTAAGTAAACAAAACCAGTTGAGTCTTTCTCTTTTCCCCCCTTCCTCAGCTGCCAGAGACATGCACAGAGAAAAACACACATACACACTGAGGGCAGGGTCAGTATAATGAGTGTTTGTTGGAACTGAAAGGAACTATTGGAAACAGTGAGTGTCCGGTCACGGTGCTGCAGATGAGGCCGAGAAAATTCCACAGCTGTTATCAACAAACACCTAATATTTCAGAAGCAGGCATCATTCGGTATTTAAAAGCTTTACGAATACAAGCAAAGTGTCTACATTTTTATAAGTATAAGAACCCAGGTTATTGGACTCTTCCCATCCCCGAGTTTTAAAGAAAGTTGTAACGTGAAAGAAAAAACAAACAGTTCTTTGTCTTTGCACCCCGTGACAGAGTTCCGGAGGGAAAATAGGCTTCACGTTTCTGAGCTCGTCTTTAGAGAGAGAGAGAGAGAGAGAGGGGGGGGGAGAAAACAAGTAAACTCTCCTTTAATGGGCATCTGATGATGTCATATCACTGGCTGGATCCGTCTGTCTCTGAGTGAGGCAGAAGCTCTGTAGTAATTGGTTGGCGGTGAGTTGGGGGAAGGGTGTCTCCGCTCTCCTCTGCCTGCAGATTAACCCCTGTGTCTAACTCAGCTTTGGATTCTCTGTCTTTTAATCTCCAATTTATATGCTTAATTATTCACAAGGGGCACAAGTTAGTGCTTCTGTACAACTTATCTGACGTGTTTTTTTTTTACTTTATTTGTGCTACCGTTGTGACTCTTTAAATAGTGTGCCGCAGTCAGGTTCCAGAAGTAAAAGCTTCATTCATTTTCTGCATGGGGAGATTGATTTTTTTTTAACAATAACTTATAAATCTTTGAAGACAGAGCTTGCTGTGGGCTTTGAGTTTGCCGATCGATTGAACCGTGCCAGCTGTTGAACTTATTTTAACGGTGGAATAATCTGTCTTCCCACATTCTCTAAATACTTGCATATTGTTTAGATAGAGCAACAACTTTGATTAAATGCGTCTTCATTTCGTCATCATTTTTGAATTCAGTAATACTAAAAAAGTAGTTCACTAAAGCCATTAGGTCTGCTTTTCAAGTACTTCAAATAAAAGTTTGTAATGTTGCGATTCACCTTGTTGCTTGGCTTGGCTCGAGCGATTTACTAAACACGCTATAGGAAAATTGAATGGAAAAAATACTTGTTTAACAAGTTCTGCTGAAAAAATGGCAGGGTAATAATCCATTCTATTGCAGATCAGGGTTGGGATTTTCTGAACATTCAGCAAAATGTACTTTAAAAATTGTGTGTATGTTTGCTTAATTTTATTTGCACATCGTACTGCCTCACGAAGTTGTTGCTACAGTATAATCATAATACAGGACAACTGTAAGGCAATAATTGGGTTCCCAGTGAATAGCTGATCCAGAAGTGTCAGCACTTGTCTCAGCTACAGGTGACCAGCTGCCCAGCTTTGTCTGGCCTCGCTCCTTAGGGACAGCTGGGGCCATCAATCTGTTCCCAAAAACCTTGCACTTCAACCTGACTCCTGTAAGAACCCCTCTCTTTTCAATACACACTGGAAGGCTTTGTCCTGGGAACCTATTATGGTTTTCTCTAATTAATTTGCAAAGGGGGGGTTATTTTGCTTACTTCCAAAGGCATTTTCTGCGATATGAAACAGTTAAACAAACTAAAATGAATATTTCACTCAGAAAATAAAGTAAAATCGGACAAAATGTGAATGGATTTTAAGAGTATTCTGGCCACATTCGTCAATATAAACAAATGAAAACCGAGGTTGTCAAGTTTAAACATAAATAAATAAATTTTAATTTAATTATATTATAGTATTTTATTTTATATCTAGAGTATATTTTCAGTGTATTATTCAAAATGTTTGATTTAACTTTTAAAACAGATTTTAGTTTTATTTTTTTAGTATATTATTCAGAAAAATATATTTAACTTAAAAATATACATATATTTTATATTTAGGGTTCCCTAGGTAATTAAAAATTATTTAAAAAATGTTGTATGTAATTTTAATTTCCAGTATATTATTCCAAATGATTATTTTTATAATTTTATTTGTTGAAAAGGTGAAGTATCCTGAGTGTCCTGGCCACTTTCTTTATAAAGTTTAAAAAATAAAAAAGTAAATAAAACTAAATATTTTGTGGCTATATATTTTTCTGGTTTTGGAGGTATATGAGCCCAGCTCAGTAATGTGCGAGTTAGTTCATGTGAGGTGCTGCTAAGAACACGTGCAGCACTGACTTTTTTTCTCTCTGCAGATGGTAAGCATTGAGGGCCATTATTGTTCTCGATGTGGGGCGTCCTCTGCGGTAAAGTCTCTGGCACACTTTTAAAGACATAGTGGGTAATATATGCAGGCCTGAGCCAGTGGCCCTGGCAAAACCATTCCCCTCCCCCTCCCAAGTCTTCTTTTCTTGGAAGAGCAGACAAACATTTGTGAGTATCAGTCTTCGTCCCTTCAACTTTTTTTTTCACTTTGGAAATTTTTGATTAGTCCTTTCATGTCCCGAACCATCTTTTATCAATATCATCGCATGTAACAGTAATGCCTTTTTTTTTTTTTTTGAAAGCGCACTGCGTTTCAGTTTCTCTTTTTAACAGGTTTTGTTTTCCGGCTGAAGACCACAGTGACACAGCGAGAGTCGACCAATCTCTCAAACACTAACAGATATTAGTGGTTTTGCTGGCAGGAGTTGAGTGGAGAAGCGACGAAGTGCCAAAAGGTCGACTATCTAGATATGCTTGAACGGTGTGCAAAAGTACGTAGGTGACGGCCCAGTTAATCAGGAAGAGACGATCTACAGGACATTCCAGCTTTGTTGTCTCAACACGTGCACTAATAGGTAAACCAACACTGATGAATCATGCCAAAAATCGTAAGTAAACACCTATTAGCGACACGAACACAGAAGCAAACAGCAACATGGACTGTAAAGATGAGTCTAACAGTTTGGTTTGTGTATTGCGACAACAGCATGCCATGCGATTCTCAGCATGCCGTCAGACCTGCCTGTTTGTTTTGGGCTGGAGAATGATAATGCTCTTTACGGGACCCCGAGGACCGAAGCCCCCTTAAACGAGGTCTGCTATCCCGTGTTCGATTAATACACTTAGCACACAAACCCTAGCTGTACCTCCCATACATTTTACACCTGTGTTGATACTGTCAGCACTCCCTTTTTCTCTAGAAATTGAAGGTTTGCTCCTCCTAAATGAGTCTTTGCCGTGCGCCGATAAGTACTGCAGTAGTGGACCTGTGTGTCATGCAGGCGTGCACAGCTACTGATGACACAGCTGTCACACTCCACGTATGGATTAGATACGAGGGGACGTGACGTACAGTCATACCTGAAATCACTGTCATTCGCCCTCAACTTGCCTTCAGCCACCAGCTTCTGACTGTTTAATCAATGTGAAAACTGTAATCAAGTTACTTATTCATTATATGTCTGAGAGTGTGTGTGTCAATGCGGCGCGTCTGAAACAACCTGACGGATAAATTAGCCAACAGCTTCACGAGTTTTACTACTGAATGATGCAGAAGTGTAACAGGGTTTACTACTAAATGATGCAAAAGATTTATGACTCATTAATTCAGTGGAAGTTGATTCAGGAAATTACAAATAACAACATCGCTGCGTATATTTAATTTATGCAGTCACGGGTTTTATACAAGAAAAGTAGAAGAAAAAGAAGAGAGTGTCTAGAGAGTAAATTATACATTTAATTATACATTTGAATCATATAAATTTAACAAACATTATATATATATATATATATATATATATATATATATATATATATATGTGTGTGTGTGTGTGTGTGTGTGTGTGTGTGTGTGTGTGTGTGTGTGTGTGTGTGTAAAGCTTTCAAGTGATTAATTACATCAATTACATTAATTAATTACATTAATTACAAAATAAGTTTTAAGATAAGATATGTGTGTGTGCTGTGTATATTATGTATATAAAAATACACAAACATACAATATATATATTGATAATATTTACATATATACATGTATATATTTATATTAATATAATGTCGTATTAATAATAATATTTAAAATATAAACAAAACATTTGTCTTAAATATAAACATGCATTTTTATATATATATATATATATATATATATATACATATACATACATATACATAGATATATATATATATATATATATTGAATTTGAAAAAAATGATTTGAATTGATATATATATATATATATATATATATATATATATATATATATATATATATATATATATATATACACACACACACACACATATATATATATATATATATATATATATATATATATATATATATATATATATATATATATATATATATATACATTTTGAAAGGTCTTATGTTTTTAAATGTATTATGTTTTAGCCTACTGCAATATTTACAGGAACTACGGTTACAGAGCTTCTTTTTTTTCTTCAGAGTAATGAAACATTTACTATTTCCCATAACCCGCGGTTATTGTGTTCCGGTCTTTTCTCAATCATGTTACTATAGTGATTTTGTGTCAGGATGCGAGCGCGCCAGGAGGAGTGTCGCTCCGCGCGGAAGGCAGGAAGCGGCGCGTGGGCAGTGTCACCGCCTGCGTCACACGCCAGGAGGGAGTTTTCCACTGACGAAAAGACTGCGCTGCTCAGCCGTCTGCTTCAGACAAGAGGAACAGCTTCAGCCGCTGCTTCAGCACACCGAGCGCACAATAGACACACGGACGGAACGGGATCTCTATTCGGATAAACGCGCTTTGGTATCACTTGGATTATTACCGCTTCTTCTTTTCCTCTACCGTGATACACTAATGCTGATCGGACACGTTATCGGTGAGTAGCGGAGGTCCGCGCTGTTTAACGCTGCACTTGTAATGTGTCTGATAGGCAAACCTCGGTGCTGGAGTCCAGCCAGATACTTTCAATGTTCTTTTGTCGGCCGGTGTAAACAGATGAAATGTGTTGTGTAACTACTTCAAATAGCCAAGGTAGAGGACGTTGTACGCCGCCGTGACATAGAAAAAAAAATAACTAACTAAAGTTTACGTTATTCACCATTGTGTTGGGTTTTCAACGCGAACCGATGTACACGCTCCCCTTTGGTTTCGCTAATAATTTCTTAAACGAGTTATTATTTTAAACCCGCGTGCTTGAGCGTAGTGTATTGTTCGGAGTAAATATAAGCGTTTTCTCTGTCAAACACTTTAAATGGTTGCGGTCGCTGGGTTTGATTAAAAGATCACTCTCGTAAGCAGCTGTCGTCGGTTCCGATCGGATCCATTGGCAGAATTCCAGCATATGGACCGTACGTGTGTGTGTGTGTGTATCCGATAAGCTGTAATTGCTGGTTTGGATGTGTGTTATGCGTTGAGTGCATTCCTCGTTCACTTTTACAGTGCTTGCTGGTGTGTCTTCTGAAGCGCGAGCGACTCCTTAAGGTGCCACACCGCATCATTTCAATGGTCCGCCTGCAGATCCGAGCTCAGCCTCACATGCACTTCCAGTCCCCAGTGACGTCACCGTGGGTGCACGCGAGGATGAATGCAGGTCTGAGGGAAACCTTGCTTGATCCGAGCCCAACTTCGCTCGGTCGAGTTTAACGATCGCCAGTGCGAATCCACACGCGCATCTGTGCGCACGCAAATGCCGAGGGTTCATTTACAACCACGCGTTTCTCATTCTCGTGATATAAGAGTTCATGCGGCGATCGCTGTGATTGATCGATGTCAGTCAAGAGGAGGGTCGTCGTGAGAGATTACTCGACAATTACCGACACGTTGTGCGAGGCGTGATTGGCGTAACTGAAGCCAAAATGTAACCTAATGGTCTCATTTCGCGCTCGTTTGTTACATATTTACTGGATTCCTTTCTGAGGTGATTCGCGGTCGCTTTGAGCCTGGGCAGGCTGAGTGTTTGAGAGTGGAAGTTTTTGCGTTCGCTTATGAGCTTGTGTGCCAACTTTAGTGCGTTGTCCAAAATACCAACTCGACAGCACTCGTTATTGCGATGATCTTCGCGTGTTTGTGGACGTTTCGAAAGTTTTGGCGTGTTTGTGCTGCGCGTGCTTCGGCGCGAGCGAGCGCGGATTCGCGTATCTCGCGCGACCCCACTTGGATTGTTTGTGGGAATAATTAATATTGCTAATCAAATTCAGTTTATTTACCTCACCTACACGTTGATGTTTATTCCTTATTACCAGCCGAAGTGAGTGTTTTATTGTTTTGTCTTTTAAAATGTTACTCAATTGTTTCCTGCAAAACGATGTTGATTTAACGGTGTTGTTTTGAGTTGCAGTACGCGTTAAACTTATCAAATAGGACCCATAAAAATAAAAATCGTTTTGTTTACGTCCTTGTGGGTTGATGAGGTGTGAACTTGCACGTGTATCACGGCCATTGCAATCAGTCAGCTGGTTTCCTTCCGTTTTATTAAGTCTTCACGTGTCTCACTTAAAGCAGTCATGCCTTTTAAACTGAGATGATGTCAACATCATTAGTGCACATCACAACATGTCATCTTTTTATTAAGCTTCCACCCATAGACTGGGTGTTTCTATTTGGGATGGTTCACTGTGTGGTGTTTGTGCAGTTGTATTGGGGGAGGTGGAGGGCCCGGTGTCTCAGAAGCAGAGGGGTCCCATCTGTTTTGTCACTCTCTAGCATTCCTCCCAGCTTGTGAGGTACCAGCGAGTGCCCTAGACGTGAGCTGCTGACCCCCGAGCTCCCCCCACCCTCGGCACACAAATACTCTCCCGGGAGTCTTAAGAGACTGGTAAAGATGGCTAGTATTTGTTTTTGCCACCATTAGGTTATTCGGAACGAACCCATGCTGATGACTTCTCGAGGAAGCTTCACTTTGCGCACTCTGTTGGAAGTTTGCATTTCGGATATTGATGCAAATTGTTCCATGTGTGATGGAACAATTTGCTTTCTGTTCAGGGCAGTTTCCTGAGTGATCATATTTTCCACTCGTTGACTTAAAATGTGAGGAATGATTCACTCAAAACTGTAAAATCATTTTCAGAGGGTGTTTTATATTTTTTTTATTCTAGTACCATTTAAAGCCCAGATAAAAGGATTATTTTTTTTTTTTTAGTATGATAGAACCTATTTGAACCGTTTTAAGTAAATCTTTTTTTTTTTTTTTTTTTAACCTTTTTCCCTGGACTCCAGCCGAGAACCACTTGAAACCACTTTTTTTCCTTAGATACTTAATTTTATCTTTGGTTGTCAGTAAAGTTATCTGTTGTACTCCGTAGCCATATGTGTGGTTTTTTTAAAGTTTAATTTTCTTATTTGGAAATGCACGGTATGATCTGTATGACACGCATCTTCATCTCCACCCTGTGATGACTCTTGACACCTCATCAGGTGTTTTTGTGTTTGTTTCTGTCTGAGGTGGTTCCTCTTGGGCAATAGCGGTCTGGACTGTACAGACACATCTGGGATAGATAGACTATTACAGAATGTGTCGCCGTTGCCAGGGGAGAATTCCTGTGGGCTGGAAACATCGCATTATTTATTTGTTTAAAGTTCTCGCCGGCTACCCTCCTCCCACATCAGTGCGTTCTCCTATTTGGGATGAATGTGTACTCTGCATGGGTTGAGGTTCAGGAACAGAATGTCTCTGGCGTAGCTGAACATCTAGAGTGATGATCGGCACAACACGCGTCTCCCTCCTCCCCCTGACTGCAGTTCTTAAGGGCCGACCAGCAGGGGGCGAGTGGAAACCGGATTTGACTCCACTTATCTGGCAAGGGTTTTTACACCATCTTTCGCAGCCTGTTATCATAGTCGCACTTTTTAGATGAGGTACATGCTCCTGATTATCATCTGGATGGAAGCCGAGAGCTGGAGGGGCAAAGTCAACACTCTTGCATAAGATCAGGTCGGGATTCAACCGTTTGCCGCTTTTTTGGAAGCGGCACGACAAGAGCGGGGGACTTCTAGAAGTTTTAATGAAGCCAACGGATCCGGTTTCAGAAGTCTGCTGCTTTTGCGGCCATTCTCGCTTTGTGCACGAGATTTATTTCCAGAAACGGCATTGAGAATACCTCATCAGTGCGCTGCCTTTATTGGAATGGCAGCCCTGCGTAATTTATGCTCCAGTGCGAATGTTTCACCTGCTCGGAGCTTCTGGGATGCTTCGCCGGTGACAGGTTCCGCCTGGATGTGAAATCCAGAACTGCTCTGTAGCAGATTTATGCGTTTTGGCTGCTCACTTTTTTTTATTTGTGAGATTCTTGCTCGTATTTCTAGTCGCCGCTGATGTTGGAGTGCAACAGGACAAGCTCCAGATTGACCTCCAGCTGAGCCCCCTGTAACCCCCCCCCCCTTCTCTCTTGTTCCTGGGATTAGCTCGTCGTCATTGTTTCTGCCCGTTAAGCAAGATTAACAAATCAATGTGTCAGGTAGGCTGCAGTCAAGAGACAATGACCCACTTCTAACACCCAGGTTCCTCTCCCTCTCTCCCCCCTCTGTCTCTGTGCCGTCCTCCCCCTCTCCTCACTGTCCAGAGTCCTTAATTAAAACTCCTCTGCTTGCTAGGCATGCGTGCCGTCCTTGGGGATTCTTTCTTTGTTAAATGAAGGTAAACTCGAGCACCGGATACCACAGGCAGGTAGTTTCTTGTGCAAAGCGCAAGTGGGTTGCGTTTCGAAACGTGACGGTGGGAAAAGGCGCAATGCAATTTACTAGTCAAATGAGCAGATGTGGATGAGTTTTCTCCTCTTGTGTGGCCAAAGTCAAGTGTCAAGTTCCCTCTTGTCACCCTGCCATTTATTTAAAAAGATTTTCCTGTGGGCTTGTCTGTGCTGAATGCTGCTCGTTATCAATCAAGATGTAGCATGTAAGGGTTCACGCTCCCCGTGCGGGCTCTGTTTGTATGCAAATCGGGACAGATCTGGACACATACTGTTCGCAATAAAAATAGATCATGTCCTTCGCCCGTACTGCTGTTTTCAAGCAAGTCAGCTGTTTGCTGCGTCTTTTGTCCTGAGTATGGTGTAAACTTTTGTGTATTCTTGTGTAACCTTCCAGCTATGTTTCCTCTTGTCGGGGGTTGTTTTTGACTGGTGTTGCGCGAGCAGATAAGTTTGACTTGTGGAAGATTTTGTAAGGTTTAGGTGACGATAAAGACTCACCTTCTGCTTTTTGGCACTCATGTTTGTCAGCTGGGGAGACACGGCTGAATGTGCAGACACAGACGTGACAACGCAGACGTGCCCTCAATGTCTGTCACATTTGTGACCGCAGCACTAATGTGTGATACACTCATGCACAGGGATAGAATAACTGCTTGTAAACAAGGCAAGTCTACATGTCTAAAGATTAGGAATGAACCAATATTTATTTCCTGTTATGGGCAGTAATTAATGGCCCGAATTAAAATATCTATATTATTTTTAGTGCTGTTTAATTATTAGTCATGATTGATTACGTCCTAAGTAAAAAAAAAAGTTTTATAGTGTGTGTGTGTGTGTGTGTGTATATATATATTACATAAAAGTTTATGTGTGTGTATATATATATATATATATATATATATATATATATATATATATATATATATATATATATATATATATATATATTATTATTTTTTTTTTTATATATTCATTTTGAATGAGTAGAAAGGCTATGTATAAGTTAAGGAAGCTCAATTATAATCTGTAAAAATGTGTTATTTGCTAGGTACCATTAGTTACACTTGCATTATTGACTGCTGACACTAATGAAATTCAATTAATTAGAGTGGCTCCAATTTTTCAGTACAGTGGCACCAAAAAGTATTAGTTCGCGTTAATAAAAAAAAATCAATCAAGTGCCAAGTTTGATGATTAGGCAACAGCAGACTACTGTTGAGTCATATTGTGTTAATCACACTCTATATGGCAGGGATGATTCAGTGTCATGTTGGCTCTTAAATTTTATTTATTTATTTTTTTCCTATGGTTTGCCAAAATCATGAGCTGTATAATCCGCCAGTCATGACCGTCTGCCACTTTTTCTTCAAATTGGCTGTGTTGCTGGGAACAAGCCTTACTCTGAAACACTTATTTGCTTCTCATTATGCCCTTTCTTAGTCCAGTTAGCATGGAATAGCACATCCTAAGTATATATTTTTTTGTCAGTAGTGAAAGCTCTTATCTCTCAGTCAGATCGTTTACTCCTTTCCCGTTTTCCTTCCTTCCTTTTTTTTTATTTTTTGCCTGTTTCAGCAGGAACGCGTCTGAGGCGTAGAGTGCACCGAGAGGCCGAGCCTGAGGTGAACTGGCTGACTGGGGTTTAGAGAAACAAATGAGTCCACAGCCGACCGTATCAAATGATGGTTTCGTGTAAACGCTGCTGTGTTGCACCGGCTCTGACCCTTAAAAGCTGGTGGGCACCGGCTAGACTCTTCCTGCCAATGGATTGATTGCTTTTATTGCCCAATAAGCAAGCTCTCCACAGGAGCAGCGACAAATGCAGTCTGGGCTTACATAAACATGTTTACTGTGCCAAGCTGTACACGCATTTACTACAGAGTCTCATAAAATGCATTTAGCAGCTGTGTAAAGCGTAATTGCCGCTACCAGCTCTGGGATTTGTGTGTATTTTTTGAGTGGGGTAACCTAAATTTTCCCTCCTCACTAATGTGGCTATGTAATCAACCCCCATCCTAATCAATGTATTTGTCTAAGCGATTGGATTTAGAAGTGGGTGAAGGGTCTGGTAATTGTTGACTTGCACCAGAGGGACGTGATTGATTGCTTCCTGTTTTCCTCGCCGCTCAGAGGCAGCATAAAGCGCGGTCAGCTGCTTGTTCGGAGACTAATGCTCATAGCCTGCGTTTAAAAACCTCACTGGACATTTAGCTTCTATTAGGACAATAACAGCACTACACTGGCCGATAACATCTAGGCGCTGCTTGCAATATTGATACCATTTCCATAGCAAAGCAAATTTGACGGTCTGATGGTCAAAGGCATTGAAGTACAACTTTCATTTTTGCCCTTTTAGCAGCCTCGTAATGCTTCTCTCTCTTTGCTTGTTACCCACAGATCACCAAACGCTAGCGCCATGAGCGGGGTTCTCAAGAGGAAGTATGAGGAGGTGGAGGAGGACCCGTGCTACTCATCCTCCTCTCCTTCCTCTCTCTCCTCCTCTGCCTATTCGGAGTGGGACTCGGATGGGGAGAGCTGCTACTCCGACACCCTGGATTCGACCCCCAGCAACCCCAGCTCCCCAGCAACTTCCTTAAACAGTGAGTTTCCACTCTGGAAGTACTAACAGAATCTGATTAAGAAGAGGTTCTTGTGTAAAGGAATACAGTAGTTTAACCAAAAATTCAAATTTGCTGAAGTTATTCACCTATAGCTCATCTAAGATGTAGAAGAGTTTATTCATTATAACAGATTTGGAGAAATTTTGCATTTATATCATTAGCTCACCAATGAATTCTTTGCAGTGAATGGGTGCCATCAGAATGAGACCAAAGAATCCATTTGTGAGCATGTGATGTAATGCTAGATTCTCCAAATCATTTTTGATGAAGAAACAAACTAATGTGCTTTATGAATGGTCTGAGGGTAAGTAAATTTGGGTAAATGATTCCTTTTAAAAAGGTGAAATCGTCAAACTCCCATTTCCATTGCTATTTCTCATGCGTACGGTTTGTAAGGCTTTATCTCAACCGGGTGTTCTACCTGATAAGGTGGTGTTGAGATACAGGGGGGTTTAAGATTAATTGCATGGATGCAACTAATTACACAGGATGTTTTGATGCATGCCCCACTCACGAGGTCACCTCCTCCAGGCTCTTCATCCAGGTTGTTGGGGCGAGTCAGGGTAGGGAAAGCAAACAGTTGTGAGTTTCCCAGGTTGGCAGGGCAGGGAGCCAACGAATGTGCCATGTGACAGAGACAGAATGAACGCAGAGCTTTGTCTGAGCACCGGGCATGAACCCAGCACAGGTGCGGAGAAAGGCAAGAGGGCTTGCAGAGCAGGAAGGCAAGGATGAAGAGAAGAGGAAGGGAAACGATACGGCTGCCTGCTTGAGTTTATGAAACAAAGTCAGAGAATGGAGCATTGTCAGGGTAGACTGCATATTTAATTTGACGGGGAATGAGAACAAAGCTGTGAGTTACAGACACATGCTACCATTCAAAAGTTTGTGGTCAGTAAGTGTTTTTTGTGAGGATTCGGATTTTTTTAAAATTAGAAAATAAAAATAGAAAGTTCAAAAGAAAAGCGTCTATTTGAAATTGAAGCCTTTAATATTACGACTGTCATTCTTTTCCCTTTAGATCAATTTAGTGCATCCATTGCTGAATAAAATGATTTGACCCAAACTTTTGAACAGTAGTCTACAGACCATAGTGTGCACGTGTCTAATATCCACAAACCATGTTTTTTTGGTTGTATTTTCAGTGTTGCATAATGATTGGCACAAACACACTCGAAAGCACAAACCACTGAACATGCCCTTTGTCTGTCCTTCATTGACTTAAAAACATTAAAACAAGCTACAACCCTGACTAAGATCCATAGGGTATCACTTCTGAGCATATTAGATGGTTGAAATTACTCTCTTGTTGCATAACTTGTTTACTGTAATTCGCCAAAACCAACTTTATAATGCATAAAGGAGATTTGTTCTTTAAGTATTAACATAGTGTCGCAATTCTGAGACGACCATGTCCATATGTCTAGGGCATATGAGAGCATTTGTGGTTTCAGTCATTTTTTTTTTTTTTTTCCTCCCTCCATTAGATGAGCAAAACATATTTGCACAAGCTTCTAGATAGGAAAACGTGCAAGGATGGGTTCCCACCATTGCAAGTCTAATATAAACCAGCTGCAGGGACAGTAAGATCCATCTCCTTTATTCCCTTCAGATAACAATCGGTGGGCTGGTGGCCCTGAGGGAAAATGTGCTTCTCTCTCCATCTCAGAGGCTAAACAATTCAACATCAAGTATTTCTGCACAGAGGACGAGGAATTTGAGTTAAAAAAAAATATGGTTTTCTTGTTTCCTCCCCTTTGAGAGGCTTTAACCACTGACATTGACTGATTCATTGGGTGAATGCAGATTTTTGGCCGGTTGTAGGAATAATGTGCAGACCGATGGCCCCGTCTTGCATACAGTTTTCATGTTATTAAAACTCAACTGTCTTGAGTGCCCTCACCACTTCCAAAAGCCTCAAACTTCCAGATCATCCACCCGCTGGCTTGTGATTTTTGGATGCTTTACTCTCTCGGCACATTTCAGTGCCAAGGGGAAATTCCTGGGTGGATTGTTTGTCAGACACGAGCAAAGAGGAATGCAGTTGTCTTCGCATATGACTGGATTAGATGGAAAACTATTAGCTGAACTATTTGCACATCTGTTGTGAGTGGTGGAGTATTGTGCTTGTTTTAGTGGGACTAAATAGCGTCGAGCTGATTTGCTGTCTGGAGTCTGCCATCTAGTGGTGTTTTGGTGCATCCGTAGCATTAAAATTAATGTGATCTTGATGTTTACACAAGAGACTCACCCACTCCAAGTCTTCCCATTAGGCTTGGCACACTTCCTACTCAAATACTCCCCAATGAGATACTAGGAACAGACCTTTTTTTCCCCCCACCACTCTATTCTCTCTCTCTCTCAGACATGTGCTCTTAATTTTCCATTAAGAAATTCCAAGCATGAATTTCCGTGAATGTATTCGCCCGCTGTTTTCCACTTAATGTTTTCTTTTCAAGTCCACCACAAGCCTCTTATATTTATCCTCTCGTTCCTTCTTTCCTCAGCCCCATCTATCCTGAAGAAGGCCAAGCGCTCACGGCGAGGCAACGTGCAGTTTGACCAGGTTACGGTCTTCTTCTTTCCTCGCTGTCAGGGCTTCACCAGCGTGCCCAGCCGGGGAGGTTGCACCCTTGGCATGGTGCAGAGGCACAGCGCCCAGCGCCGTTACTCAATAGCGGAGTTTGCCATAGCACAGCGCCACCTACGGAGAGAGAAAATCAAAAACCGATTGATGGAGGAAAAACTGGAAGCTCTTAAGCTTAAGGTATTTTTGAGTTTAGGTTTCTCAAAGTGTTGTCGAACATTAGGTTTTAAAGTCAAAATCATGTCAATACTCTTATTCTGCGTTCAGCTTACCAAAAACGGTACCCAGGAGTCCGAAGAGGCTGATAGGCTAACTATCGATGACATCCCAGAGGACGAAATCGACCTCAGCGCAGTAAACTTGGACGACGGCTCCTTCCTGCATCCCTACCCCTCCAAGAGAAGATACGCCATCCTAAAAGCCGCTGGCGTGAAGAAAATCGATAAAGACGAGAAGCGGCAACTGCATGAGTTACGTACGTCGAGAGAAGACTGCGGATGTGACTGCCAGGGCTTCTGTGAACCGGAGACCTGCAGCTGTAGTTTAGCAGGGATCAAATGTCAGGTGAGCGATTCAGACCCGACAGACTTCCTTTAGAATATGGCTAATGTTTACAGATATCATTCCTGTAGATGAAACTGTACAGAATGATAGCAGTTATACATGAACAGACCCAACCTGCCAAATGCATATTAAATATATTATACACTTCATAAGTTAATATAATGTGTCTTGGCTTTACAGATGGACCATTCATCCTTCCCGTGTGGTTGCACTAAAGACGGCTGTGGGAACACGGCAGGCCGCATCGAGTTCAACTCCAGCCGAGTTCAGACACACTACATCCACACCATCATGAAGCTAGAGCTGGAGAAGCGTTTGGAAGAGCACACGCCAGAGAGCAAAAGCCCCTCTGAAGACCTCCCAGACTGCAGTTCCCAAATCCACCCAGCAGAGAGCAGCTCCACGCCAGACCGGCCCACGTTTCACTTCAACTCGGAGCTGGTGGCCGTGGGAGAGAACAGCTGTAGCAGCGACATGACCGATTCGTCTAGTTCTTCAGGCCAGAGCGAGGACTCGGAATCCGCCGAAAACGCTCAGAGCGAGCAGTCGCCGCTAGACGTCGACGAAAACGGACTCACGAGAATCCTAAGCTTTAGCGACACAGACAGTGAGGACTGTTCTGTCAGAGAGCGCAACAACAACAATTGCGACTACCAGCAGAAAAAGAGCGAATCCGTGGGCTACGGCATCTTCAGCGCGACAGACGACAAGCTTAGCACGTCGCAAACGGACAACAGCCGCACGGCCATGTCTGAGCTCCTAGACGAGAACGCTAATCAAGCTAACGCTCTTTTTCACAGCTGCTCTGTCCCCCACACGCCCTCGCCCTCCATCGATCATTCGGCCAGCTACATGGACTTGAGCCTCTCATCCGAATCAGACCTGGAGTTCTTTGACGGCTTTCCTTGTCTCGGACCGAGCTCGCTGTACAACTCCTTAAAGGAGTACGAACATGTGGACAACTTCTTTCAGTTCCAGTTGCCTACTTACCCCAGCCTCCCGCAGGCCGCCGACCCGGGCACGTGTCTCCTCGAGTCTCTGATCGGCTTGTCGGATTCGGTCCCAGAACCTCCGGCGACTTTCACGGACAATCAAATGCTCGAAGATGCCATGAAGCTTTCCGTGATGGAGTCTGTGAAAGTCTAACCGGGGCTCTTCTGTACAAATGAACTAGGGGGTTGTAAATATATTCTATGTTTTGTTTCGTTTTGCTTTATGAATGGAGTCCCTCCATCCCAGGATATCGATATTTGCATTATCTGCCTTTACGATGTTAGCGAAGCATTAAGTTATTATAACAATCTTTATTATCATTATTGCCATTGCTGTGGCAGCTAACATTTCAGTTCAAAAACAAGCCTGGCCGACTGATTTTTGAATATTTGTACATATGGCCAGGAAGGTGCAGAACTTCTCGCCTGCATTGGTGGTATTATCAACATTTACCATTATTATTATTAATATTATTGCTAAGGTTATTTATATGAATCCAGAAGGGGCACCAATGGGAGTCATAATGCTGATTATGTATCTCAGGGACTTTTTCTAGCTTTCAGAAGCAATGCATTTTGACCATCGCTGTTTTTTCAGAGAATTTCCACCAAAACAAACAGCATTTAAAAAAACGGCCCCCATTTGGAGGGGCTTCCGTCTCAGTAGTTTTTCCAGAGATGGTGGTATGTACTTATTTTGCAAAGCTAGAGGAAGACTCCTGTTCCACAAAACAGCTCCTTGGGATTTTTCAAACGGTACACAAATCCCCCCAGAGGCTCCTCAGTTAGCACTTTATCTGTGAAAGAAAAGAAAAAAAAACAAATGAACCAATCAGAGCGCAGATGGGTCAGCGTCACGTCGACTCCGACTCCGCCTCTGAAACCGAGATTGTTTTCATGCCATTTTATGGCGTCGGATCATCAGCACAAGGTGGAGAAAAGTGAACGTTTTTCTTTTAATTTATTCTACACGCCGCAGATATCGCGCAATGCAACCATGATACCTACATGGACCATTATTTCCAGTTGCTTTTATTTATTCTTACCGAGTTATTTATTTTTATTTTCTCCGAATGCCAGCTGAATATTATCTGAGCCACACTGCGCTCTTTAGAAGTTGAAATAATGCAGCTCGTTCACGTTTCTCACTCACATTAACCCGTGTGAAGCACGTCTTTACGTTTTCAGTTGTGGAGGAAGGGGGGCACCAACTGCAAAGTATTTAATGATCTATTAACTATGAAGTAACACTTTTGGTTAAATTATTTCACGTATAGCATTTCAGCGTTAGGACTTCGGGCAATAAAGAGTGCGTTTAACAAAAGAGAAGCTGTCTTTGTGCCTGTTAACGCGAGGAGCCGCTTGAGATGACGCTGTGTGACTTGATTAAAACGAGTCCGTTTCCGACGACCTTGCCTATGATATAGAGAATTAACATTTTGTAACTATGTAGATTTGAGAGAATTCTAATCTGTTTATTGACAAATTATTTTATTAAGAAATCCACATCGTTCTTCGAACATGGAAACATTTGTAATATATTAATAGAGCTAAATCTAGAAATGTATTCTGGCCGAGCATAAAGCGGGGGTGACTACCTAAAAGAACAAATTCATCAAGATTGTACTCTGACTCGTTGGGCGAACGCCACTGACATGAATCGTGGGTATGAGCTCAGTAGTATCAAAAATGTTTTGTTGGAAATTAAAAAAAAAAAAAAACCCAACAACCTGCATATATTATGCAACGTGTATCATATGCAAATTTGTGTTGCCCGTATGGTTTCCACTTCACAGTGAAGTTTGTATGTTTCTGAATGAGCTTTGAGGAAATGAATCGATGTACATATCTGACCATCCGGACATCAGCTGTCGGAGTTCTTTGACTCGATAGGAGCATTTGCATGCAACACTCGTTCATTTGTCTCAGTACTACATGCGTTTAGAGCAAAAAACAAAAACAAAAAAACTGCACAATCAGAAATGTATTTGCTTCATTTTTGCCTTCACGTGCTGTTTTTTGAAGCTGACGGCTTCATTCATTCGAGTCCAGCTTTTTATTCCCTTGTAAAGATGTATCACTTCATCGCCATGAAATGGAAATGATTGGTATTTATTAGTCATGATTGATGTATGTTTTGATCTCTGATGCTTTTCAAAGTGTTTCTTACTTCTGCCTTTTTTTGTTGTATATATTTTTTTTGCTTCGACGAAACTAAAGACAAAACCAAGCAGTTCTTTTATATTATATATTTTCACGCTTAACAGTTTAAAGCTGTTCATTTCATTCGAGTCATTTGACAGTAGTTTGTCCCTTCAAAATAAAAGTCAAGCTTTTTCTTACCCGCCGTTGTTTGTCTTGTTCTTTTGTGTATGTGAGTGATGTTTATTAAGAAGAAAAAAAAGAAATAAGCTGAGCCCTAATATCATCACACACACACACACACACACACACACACACACACACACACACAAATATAGAAGTTGCCTTAAAGGGCGCCATTTGAATTTCTCCATCTAAATACATAATGTAACTTTCTTATGCTATTATGCTTTCTTATTTTACCATAAAAATGTGCCGTTTTCTCACTGTAGGTGGCGCTGCTTCTTCACTAAAAGAAAAAGACTAGTTTCTGAGGAAAAAAATCCATATACAACATAAACATAATCTTTAAAAACACATACCATGTCATTTTTAATGAGAACAAAACGATTTCACAACAATGCGTTGTCTTCATAGCCAGGGCTTTCTAAATTCTTTTATTTCAATAAATACATGTCAATAAAATACTGAAGAACCAAGACAGAAAAGTAAATGAATAGTTCACACGTGTCCATGAGTACTGAAGATAGAACACAGCTGGCCTTCACGCCGCTCTCAAATCAGCCCTGCTGATAGCAAAAGTAAACTCCGACACGTTCATTTGACATCAAATGTGAGCTGATAAGAAATGAGTTTCGGGTGCAAACGAGTCAAATATGAGCACAATAAAGAAAGCAAAAACAATATGGTCTAATTTAGCACTGTATTGTGTTGTGTTGCTCTGCCAAGGCACCTCAAGTATGTAAAAATTTGTAATTGGCCATATATACAATTACAAAAAGAAAAGGTATTTCTCTTCAGGCCTTCTATAGTTCTTCACTATTTACGCTCCGTAACCGCTACGTGTTGAAAATGATTTTTGTATCTTTTCTCTATTTCCAGACCCTTTTGAAAAGCCATCCGTTTGAGGCTGTCTTGCACCCACTTCACGTCAGACTGATTATAAACAGCTCACATTGTAGGTCAAACTCACGGGGAGCTCCTGATCATCGTAAAAAGGTCAGACTTTCACCACGGTACAGCTTATAGATCACAAACATGGAAAAAGTCATTTCAAGAAGGGTTTGGCTTGACTTACACCCTAATATTTAAAAGTCATTCTAACACTGAAGTCAGCATCTGAAATACCCCTTCAACATCTTTTATGAAAAACACTGACAATAAGAGGTCCGGAAAAAGTATGCACTCGTATTGTGGTTCGAAAATTGTGATCGTAATACAGTACAGCTTCCAAAATCGTTTTGAAAGCAACACAGCACGGTCTCCATTTTTTCACTGATTAAGCTGGGTTTTGTTGTTCGCATGCTAAGTAGCTAACTACGAAGTTAGTCCCTCATTAATCATAACCGAACCAAATATACCTAGTGAATCTCACTTGAGATTTCCGTACTGTGTAATGATCGAAAGTAACTGGACTACATCTAACGAACTGCCAAACTGGCTTTATAAACCCATGACAGAGTACTGAAAGTCTGAGGTTTGCATATTATTAGGTAGAAGTTTATTTATACATAGTTGGTGCATAAGAATCGAGCCAGTGCTTGAGGATCAGGCTGTAGCCGAAGCACATGCTCATATACATCAACAGCTCCCAAAACCAAAGCGGAGAATCCATTCTCGTTCTGCTATGGCTTTACCAACGCTGTCGCTGAAGCTGCTCAGGCATGCTCGGGTATTTGGACGCAGCAGGAACACTAGCGGTCGACTGAATCCCGAATCGTCCTCATTTCAATCCGGATTTGAATCGCTGCGTTCACACTACACACAAATCCGAATTGGTTTTTAACCAGTATTTAAGGAATTTTTTTTGTGATCAAACCGGTGATGAAATCTGATGTGTATCAACACGATGCCCAGAGACTTTCTCATACAGCGGCTGACTAACTATAAAGTGTTAATAAATGTTTTTATTCTTCGAAAAAGAGGGAAGAAACATCGCTGGAATCAGCTTCAAATGTTTGTTATGCGAGGTTGCTTTTGATTGACTGTCATTCATCTGTTTTTGTCCATTTGTGGACTAGCCTTGGTTCATATTTTAAAGTGTCCCTATTATGGCTTTTTGAAAATGCAGTGTGTAACACAGCTCTAAGTGAATGAAAACATCGCCTGTCGCTGAGCAAATAAGCTACAAATAAATGCATATCATAAGAAAATTAGTGTTTAACTCTATGAACCCATTCATAACCCATAATAGGGGCAATTTAAGCTTTACACCACATGAAGCATTTAAGAACCCATTTTGAAAGCACTCATTTTTGGGGGGTTTCGAAGTGATGCCACGTATAGAAGATCTATTTCGTGTTCCCAAAAGTACCTTCTGAAGGGCTAAAGAAACAATGAAAAGCATCCATGGATGTTAAAGGTTCTTCAAGGAATCACAAATGCCAACAAGAAACTATTTTGTGTGTATATAAGAGAAAGAAACACTGACATGTATGATTTGTCTGATTTTACCATTTAGACTGAAAAAAAACAGATATGGATATGATTTAGAGCGTCATTGTAAACATCAGATTTCATGTGTTTTCTACTGTTCACACTTTGAATACGGATCTGCCAAAATAAATCTGTCTAATTTGATCTGGCTTCTTCAAGACCTGATACTGGACAAACATATACACATATCATACCATTTGACAGTCAATCACTGGACACACAGAATGATTATGAAAATGAAGAACGAGAAGGCAGGTCTTCAGAGTTCTTCTCTAAATGCGTTTTAGCAGTCCACTCAGCGCTAAGTGCCAGCAGACCTCACTGCCGACGAGGCAATCTGAGGCACTGAATTTACATACAAGACCATGTGATCCGTCCGGAGGAGGCTGAATGTTCTCGTCCATCTGAATCACACCGATGCCTCCAAACTAACCAGAACAGAGTTGTTGACGCCATTCTGAAACGAGTTTCTCCAGTGATTTGTTCAGAATGAGATGTTCTACAGTAGATGATCAAACACGATGATACAGTAGAAAGCGACTGCCTGGATTCTTTAATGCGATATAGCTTTGCATAGTACTGATATCCGTTTGTGCTTGTGTTACGTCTTTGATATAACGATCTCGGAATCCCAAGACTGGCTACAGAGAAATGTCCTCTCTGTTCCTCATTTAGCACCGTGTGATGTCTTCCGTACGCTTCGACAGCAAATACTACGCGACGTGTGTCTGCTGTGAGCTTTTTACTGGTGACAGCAAGCAAAGCCCCCTGGAGCCAAACAGGCGCAGGTCGCGCGGCGTCTCGGAGGAGGACACCTGACAGGAAGGCACGTTGAGGCAGATGTCAGGGCGCACGTTCCTCAAATGTGCATTTCCTGCAGCGAGCGGGCAGGCGGGGTTATTGCTTTGAGGGTGTTTCCGGGGCAGCTCTGGCTGCAGTGTCCGCGGTTGAGCGCCGGGGGGTGGTCGGGGGGATCGGGACGGGGCGTGAAGATGGGGCAGGAGCGGGTACGAGCGTGGCTCTTGTGGCCTCCCGCGTGACAGATGAGCTCGCTGACGGTGCCCAGAGGAGGCAGATGCCTCTGCCAGCGCTCTAGACGATCCTCTTTGTATTTAATCGAATACCAGGTGAGGAAAATGAACACAAAGCCTACGAACTTCAGGCTGGCGGCCAGGCCGAAGTACACGAAGCGGAAGGAAGTGACATCGTACTCCCAGCACGAGCCGTGAACGCCGCAGTCCTGCTGCCAGAGCATGCAGGTGGTGTCAATCACCGCACCAAAGTAGATCGGCGTGGGAATGTAGGCTGCAGACGCGGAAAAAGAGAAGAGTTGCGGTAAAGTGAAGATTTCACGCTTTGTCGCTCTGCAAGCTTTAAATGGAATCTTGTTTAACTCAAACGTATAATGCTGTAGTTTATGCTTAAGGACACAAGGTGGCGCTATTTGAAAAGCTCAGATGCAGTGATAAACAGGGCTGACGGATTTCAAGACAAAGTGATTTTTTAAAAGCTTTGCATTCATCAAGCAAACACAGCATTTATCACCTACCCAGAGTTCTTAGTAGCACAAACTGCATTCCTAAAGCGAATGGTCGTTCTTGCTCTTCTACTGACCTGTAAAAGAAAATTATTCTTTAATATCATCTATTAGCAATTGCATGATTCGATAAATAAATAATTACGATACACTACCATTTAAAATGTTGATATCAGATCGATTTTTTTCAAAGAAATTTATTATTTTAATTCAGAAAGGATGCACTCAACTGATCAAAGGGGACATTAAAAACATTTATAATGTTGCAAAAAGTTTTTTCAAATATATGCTTTCTATGCATCAAATAAACCTGAAAAAAGTAGCACAGTTTGTGACACTTAAGATAGCCGTTTTGCTAGCAAAGGAATAAATCATATTGTAAAATATATTACAAAAAAAAAACAACAACATATACTGACTAATATATGTCAAAATATTCTGAACTATTAAATAAATGCTGCCTTGCTGAGCATAAGTTTATTTCAAATATATAATGGCCCAGTTTCATAAACAGGTCTTAGCTTAAACCAAGATTAGGCCATAGTTCAATCAAGACATTTAAGTCACTTAAGTCAAAAGAAAAAAAAAAAAAAAGATCTTATGTGCACCTTAAGACAAGACAAAACAAAACAAAGATTTAAGATCAGTCAGTGCAAGCTTCTTTTAGGCGAAACAGCTTAGACTTATATTTAATCTCGGACTAATCTTAAGGGGTAAAAGTTTTAAATGAAGAAAAATGCCTCTTTAAAGTCATCCTAAAAGATCAGAAGCTTTATTTAATGTGTTGTACCTGAGAGTGACGATAATGGCCGAGGGCTGTGCGCAAGCTGTGATGAGCGTAACGATGAAGAGGAAGATGAGGAAGGGGATGAGCGTGTTGCAGGTGCGATCACACTTCCCTGACACGGCGAATCCGTTCTCGTTCAGGTAGGTCTTCACTATGACCAGCTGCAGCTGGTTGCCTTGACCGCTGGTGGGTGGAGTGATGACCTGCCTGCTCTGAACACACGCACAGTCGGTGTAGTTTCTGATCTGCAGAAAAACATGCACACAAACATTAAAACATTCAAAATTTTTAAATACATTGTTGTTAAGCAATTCTGAGCTATTACATTGCATTCACTGACTGACTGAAATAGATGATAGAAATATATTTTAAATAACAATAATACATAATTTTATAGTAATTTTATTATAATTATTATTACAAAACAGAATTTTATAATAGATCTATAATTAATAATAACAACCAGGGATGCAATGTGTATGCTCTGACCCAAAAGTCATGACAAGACCACCTACCTTTCACGTCTGCTTTTTTCCAGAATAAAATGGACACTGTATCAGTGACCCAGATCAATAGATGTTTATGCGTAAACAGATTTAGATGGAATGAAAGACCTGTGCTAGATGATTTAAGATTTAATATCAGTGTTTAGCGCTGGGTATGTCTTGACCTGAAAGGATCTGCGCTGTCCTAAAAATTTGGAGCATCTCCAGAGCGACACGCAGGGTGACTCACCCCGGTGCTGTCATTGCCGACAGTGCTGCATCCCGCCAGGCAGGGGTTGAAATACGTGATGCCATCTGAGCCACAAACAGGAGCGTACTCGTTGATGCGACAGCCACAATTCACATTACAGCCTCCCGTCAGGTTTCTGTGGGTCAGAGTGAGGGTCGGCCTGAGGAAAAACAACAGAGGGGGAATTGTTTGAGAGTAAACCGCGTCTCATGAACTGCTGTAGGCAATGTTTGAAATACGCTAAATTGCATCGAACATGACCCGACATATAACACTGAAAACACACACACACACACACACACACACACACACACACACACACACACACACACACACACGGGATATTAGGGATGCACCGAAATGAAAATTCTTGGCCAAAGCCAAACAAAATGAAACCGAAGGCATTTTTTCCCCAAATAATTTTTCCTTTTTTCACCATTTAATAAAATATACGGTTAAAATGTGCTTTTATTGTTTTGTCTAGATTTTCCAAAAAAAATTTTAAATCACAAAACAATTTACATTTAAAAAAATACACATATAAATATACCAACAAAGCACAATTTAACTTAAAATAAATAAGTTAGGAAAATAATTTTTGACCATTTTTGAGACCCCTTTCTTCATTTAGACATGTCAGTTTTTTACTGTACAAATAAATGCCGGCTTGCTGAGCAGAAGAGAATCTGTGAAAACACTGAACAATATTACAGATTCCAATTTGAACACTTATTTTTGTTATAATAAATGTATTAAAAGAGATATTGCAATATTGCAACTATTACTATTATTATCATTGTTATTGTCTAACTTTTGTTATTTTAAAGTGTTAAAGTGTTACTGAGCAGCTGGAGAGTGACACACTTTTAGCGCAGATTTGGACTTTGAACCCTGGATAAAAAGCTAGTGCTCTTTTCAATAGGCTACATGCAACTCGTGCGCTTGTAGTTTTACAAAACATAAAAGGATTTAAAAAAATGTTCTGCACATCGTTATCCATAACTCTAATTCACATAAGAGGTTTATGAGGTGTTATGTGTAAACATAAATGAATAAATGAACGATCAGATCTTTTAGATTGACATCTATGGACTAAATTTAAACAACAACCGATGTAAGTATTAAAGAACAGTACGCTAAGATGAACTGCCACTTGATTATATAAAAAACCAAAAAAGTTCAAACAATCATCTCCCGCTGAGGATGAAAGAGTAAGAAAAAAACAGGCCGACAGTAAAATAAATGAAGAGATACTGTATAAACAGTTATTTTAATGCCGTGGGAACGACAGGCAAATTCAAACAGAGCTCTTTCCCACATAAAACACAGAGCAATCAGCGACATCTCTGGTTGACTTTACATTATCCTCTCAGATCTGCAGCAGAATGAGGGGATGAATCACGGCATAACACAGCCAGAAAGACGAACGGAAACAGCAGCGATCGGAATCCAGTCTTCAAACATCATGACAGGCAGTTCTCATTCTTCTTGGACATAATGGTGCTCTGCTTTGACACTTCCTAGTCAACATCTCTCATTTTGTGTTCAGTAGAAGAAAGAAGGTCATACGGGTCTGGAATGGCATGAGTAAATAATGACAGGACTGAATCTGTGCACAAACCGTTCCCTGAAGCTTCAGTTAACGGAAGCAGTTTTCTCATCAAGGTCACCTGAGCTGAAGCAGCTGTGGTTAGTAAATGAATAAATAATAAATAAGAGCTTCGAAATGCGCACGTGCCTGCTTTAACCATAAAAGAATGCTGTTATGAGAGAGGCTAACCTTAAGAAATCAAGGAACGGAAGATCGGACGGATGTGAAATGTAAGAGGTTGACTAAACACTTTTTGAGATGTTTTGAGATGTATTTCTGCATGCGCGCTTGACAGGGGAGCTTCACACTTCACGTCGTGTCTTCCACAAACACGCTGTTTCTCAAACACGGTCATTTCTGCTGCAGGCTTCAGCACAAGAAACCTGTTATGTCACTCAACGGTGGACAAAAGGAAGCAAGACAATGGAGCTCACAGAGCAGGAATGTCAAACACATGGCTCGCGGGCCAAATAAAGTCTGGGAAACAGGAGAAAAAAAAGAAAGAAAAATGATAACTATTTTGGTCCATTTATTACATTTGTATAGCATATTCAATATTGTACATAATGTACACTGTATCTGTACGACATTTAATTGTAATAATGAAAAATATAATTATGTAAACAAAAAGGACAGAAATGTTTCTCATTTAGTTTTTTCTTTTTGTATTTACTTTATATTTATATATATATATGAACAGTTCATTTGCAAAAATAACTCCAGATACAGAACAAATAATCCCATTTACTAACAAAAATCAAGTTTTTTCATTGTGCATTCCAGTGCAATATCAAATTTGACTATGTTAAAAACAACAACAAAAAACAGCTAACACAGTAAAACACAAAAAAACTAAACTTTTTATTTTTAAATAATCCCCCAAAAAAAAAAATTTTTGTATTTGCAAACTATACATATATAATAATTTTCTTAATGTTTATTTTAGTTTTTTTTTTTTTGTTAAAGTTACATACATACACACACTATATGGATAGATAGATAGATAGATGGATAGATGGATGGATGGATGGATAGATGGATGGATGGATGGATGGATGGATGGATGGATGGATAGATGGATAAATGGATAGATGGATAGATGGATAGATAGATAGATAGATTAGATAGATTAGATAGATTAGATAGATAGATCTTTCTCAGAAACATTTAGGAAAGAAAAGTTGTGTAGGCATAGTTCGAGCTGCAAACAACCACAAAAACCATCACATATGTCTTTTCAGACCATACGTACAGACATATGTAAGGGGCACCGAAATGCAGCATGACGCAAGAAGCAGCCCTTACACCTGCTGTTCAACATATGCTTCTTATGTTGTTTGTAGTATTTTAGCGTTTATACAACCCCAGTATAACTTAAACCTCAAAACATAAATAGGACACCCATATCTACGCAGTACACATTAAATCTTACACTGAAAGGTTTTAATGCCAACGTAATTCACTTACCCTGTGGTATAAGGGATATTGATCCCGCCCAGGTTTATGCTTTCACAGCCCACGATGAAGAGCGTGGAGAAGCACAGAAGAGACACCCCGCTGCAGATCATGGCCAGCTTGGCGGACTCACGAGCTCCGAGCTTGAGTTTCTTAATGATGTAGCCACCCAGTACAATGCCCACCCCTGCACTGGGCACAATAATGACACCTAAAAGAAAAAAAAAAGGCAGATGAGTCATAATACTCATCCAGAAAGCCACTTATCACCATAAACATCAGATCTGAATGAATTGTGCAAGCATGATGTTATTTTATGTCTACATTTATTCACCCATATACTGTATGCTTGCATGTATAACCCTGGACCACAAAACCAGTCATAAATGTACATTTTTAGAATAAATAATAAATAATAAAGGTTTAGAACAATCTGAGGTTGCAAAAAAAACTAAATACTGGGAAAACCAATTTTAAAGTTGTACAAATGAAGTTCTTAGCAGTGTATGCTACTAACCAAAAATTGTGTTTTAATATATTTACGTTAGGAAATGTACAAAATATGATAATGGAACATGATATTTACTTAATAACATAATGATTTTTGGCGTAAAAGAAAAATATATCATTTTGACCCATACAACGTATTTTTGGCTATTGATACAAAAATACTCCAGTGATTTATGACTGGTTTTGTGGTCCAGGATCACATATTTATCAGCAACATTTTGTCTGAGAAGGCAAAGAAAAGCAGTGCCTATTCAAATTATTGAATGATAAAAAAAATTAATAGTATAAAAATAAAACAAATAATATATATAAAAAGTAATTTAAACATTGAAAGGTCCATAAATGACTTGCTTTTCTAAACAAACATTTCCCAACAACGACACCAGCAGGTAAAGTTACATTGGGAGTCTGCTTCCCCTGAGCCCACTGAGTTTTAACAGACCCAGTGTTATGTACAGTGGGATTAGTGGGGGGTAATTGAGAATGAATGGGGGAAAGTCACGTGACTGGAGGCAATGACTCTATTGTGATATGACAGGATATGATGGTTATGATCAGCTGTTACTGGTTTACACGATCAATCCCCCCTCTTCCGTTCACACGCATTCTGTGTTCGTAAATCAGTGAACAATATACTAGCATTAACAGAAACAATAATTAAAAAAAAATAAGTAAACTCACACACATAAATATAACCATTTTGTTATATGAAATATGAAAATAAGAAAAAAAAAAGATTTTTTCTTTTCTTTTTCTGATAATGTGACCGGGAAATGAAAATCTAAAGACTAAAGCAAAAAGAAGCAAAACAGTAAAAAAAGACCAAGGACAAACGTTTCAGTAGTGATTGACCACAGATAGACATCGGAGGCTGGCAGAATAACGGTGAGCGGGGACAGAAATGTGCATGAGGCAGAGCAGTGTGGCACACGTGCTGGCATCACAGCTTGGGATTTGAAAGTCAAAGCTGACTGCTGGCAGTCCGAGGTCACTGTGTAAATCCACTGGGTGGGCAAGGCGAGCACATGCCTGTTTTCAGCACGATCAAGAGTGATCTTTGTAAAAGCAACATTACACCGCGTAAGAAAAGCTGGGTAGCAACACAAGCTCACTCATAAACGCACCGTAACGCAATCTAAACACAGAAATCAAATCAGTCCCTTTTTGATTTAGTCAGGCTAACCCCTTTAGTTTTTTTTTGCCAGCTAAAACAAGGAGGTCCATATCCATTAGCATTCTCATTTATCTCAACGACAGTTGTGTGGTTGGCGCAATACACTGTTCCACTGCAAAACTATCCACTTTATTGGCTGAGACAGCTGTTTAAGTGTACTTTATTCAGTCCTTGAGCTGGAATGAGAGAACGGTCTCTATACTGTATTCATTTTCATTCATTTTCATGATGAAAAAATGTAAAACGCAAAGCATAACAAATGTAAGACGTACAACCATTATAAAAAAAAAAAAAAAAAAATATATATATATATATATATATATATATATATATATATATATATATATATATCTCAAATCTACTAGCAGGGGCTATCTGGATCATGTTGACCAGACATATCTTGGCCTCTTAAAGCAAGACCGCTTCCTTAGCCAGCAAAATCCACCAGGTAGACTAGCACCAAACTAGCATAAACTAGACAGTCAACTTCAAGCTAATTCCACCAGACTTCACTGCACTCCATCAAATGTTCACACTCCCACACGTGGATAAACACACATACCCTTCCAACCTGACAAGGTGGTAAGAACGCCCGTTCACGAGACAACCACGGCTGTGTGAAGCCAGTACAGTGTTCCTCTGAGCTATATTTAGGCAGAAGTGCGTCAGGAACACCTCCCTGTCATGAAAGAAGGAGAAACAAGCACTGTTCACACAAACCCTCAGTGCGTCTAGAAAGAGAGCAGAGAAAGTCTCCTTGAGAGGATGTCCTGGGAGATTCGGGCCCGGCTGCGTGCACAGCTGGGATAGAGCTGTGTGTGTGTGTGTGTGTGTGTGTGTGTGTGTGTGTGTGTGTGTGTGTGTGTGTGTGTGTGTGTATGTGTGTGTGTTGAAGAGGAGGGCAGTGTGGGACAAGCAAAGGCAAAGTACAACGATTCCTGTAGGCCACAAGCTAAAGCAAAGCAGGGTGTTAATGACCACAACCCACTGACAGATCTTTCTCACACACACTAACACACACACTTTCTCTCTCTCTCTCTCGCCGTCATTAGTGTAGTCTGAAGTCATGTAGACTTGAAGACAGAGATGCATGAGAACGAAAAAGCCCGGAAAGCCACAAAGAAATGCTTTGCTCTTCCCTGTTTAATGTTAGATAAAACAGCAATTTTTGAAACGGACACTTCTTACTCTTAACTATGATTAAATGAGTCATGTTTGAAGTCGTTATAAAATACAGACGCACGCCTGTGATGCGCATTCTACAATAATGTGCTAATGTAATAACTACTCCACCATAAACAGTCTACACTTAGGCTAATTAAATATATTTTGATTAACATTGCACACGTTTTTTTAATGCCTCTATAGGAGCAGCTCAGACATTCAAAGAGGTGGAACACTGAAGACATTGTTGAATCTGGAGTCAAGCTGTGATTTACAGCTGAATTAATTTGTAGTAAAGCTGGAACATAAACGTAGATCTGATGCTCCCTGGCCTCAGTTTTCTGCTTTATGGTACACCATCTGTCTTCTGTCTGTTTCTAGTTTATTGCAGCCGCAGTCTTATAGGCTGAAGGGTACCTTGGCAGCCCTAACTGAGGAAACAGCACAAAAACGACGAACTGCTTGCATCTATTGATGTGTAAAACATCCAGGCCTGTGTGAATGCTCTGACTTCAGCAGGAATATCAATCTGCTGTTAATACTGCACGGGTTTAAATCAGAGAGCGTTTTACTCGCTTCTGTCTGAAGGAGAGACCTTATGCTTGAGCGTTATAACTCAGCAGCTCAAGCCAACATGTTGCTTTCCTGTTCAAATTTAAGAACACACAAGCATAGAAACCATACCATTAATTTGTGTCTCACCCTGTTTCCTGGCAACAAGCTTAAGGGGCAACAATTATGACTCTAAAACGGAACTCTGCTAGTTTATATACAGACACTAATCACTGAGATGCCACCTTTGTTATTATCATTGCTTATGTTAAAGTAAAGTAAAAGTTCCCAAAATCCCAAAATTATTAAAAACACATCCAGCATTGTGGCACTGAGTTCTTGTCTTACATTAAATTCTTCTACAGAGCCCATTATATGACAAAGGTTGACAAAATTAATATTAATTAGTGCTGCCAAATCGACTAATCATGATAAATCACATACAATGTAATTTACTGTGTTTACAATATATGTATACGTTTAAGAAATATCTTCAGAATTCTAACATATATTTTATATCTATTTATTCAGGCATATATATACATATATATATATATATGTATATATGTATATATATATATATATATATATATATATATATATATATATATATATATATATATATATATATATATATATATATATATATATATATACATACACACACATTACATGTGTTTAAATGCATATGTTTTTATTATATATATATATATATATATATATATATATATATAAAACATGTTTTTCTTAAAAATGAATAGAGATACATATTTTTAAACTACAGATCTTTATAGACTTTAGTGCATTAAAATAGTATTATACTATTACATCAATATTGTACAAGATTATCCTATTTAAATCAAAGTAACAATTGAGTAGGTCAAAAGTAATCATAAAATAATCAAAAAATAGTCCAATTATATTATCTAAAATGTGTATGTAATGTGATGGATTACATTGACTTCAATCATTTTTACAGTAAACAGTAAACTGGATGAAAGCGGCAGCGAGCATTTCTGGCAGAAATGGATCACACTCTGTACTTAGTCCTGGTGGGCTCTGGTGATCCTGGCCGGCCTCCCATTACCTTATGAGAGAGCATCTGTGCTGTGATATTTTGACATATGCACGACTTAATAATGATGTAGAGTCTGAGGTAGAGGGCAATATGTTTTTGAGGGTTGATTTAGATAAGCAACAATGTCATTTGAATAGTATCTTGAGAAGAATATACAGCTTTATTATATTAGCTATCAAATATGCCTCAACAAAATAAGCGGCGCAGCTGTGAAAAGAAATATCTGGCATGTCTTCACACTTCATGTTTAACACATGTTCTATAATGTGAGGAACAGAGTGTGAATCATGCACAACGTGTGATATGACGAGAAAAGAAGTAGATAAATATAGAACGATTACTTTTACAATGAAAACATGTACCTGTGTATATGCTGGCGTTGGAGGCAGGGATTCCAAACTGAGACTCTATGAATTTGGGGATGAAGGTGATGAAGGCAGTGACAATGGCGCTCTCGGCTGTGTAGGACAGACTCACGAACAGGAACGTCATGTTGCTGAGGATCCTTATGGCAGCTTTGGGAAGGTCTGTACAATTAGAGGAAAAATAAACAGTAATGGCACACACCGATAACAGTTAAATGGGCAACATTAAAAGATCTACATAAATTCAAAATGAAATAAATCAGGGTGAACGTCATTATGACACTGAACTATTCAGTATTATTAATTAATATTCATTTTGTTGTTTGCTAAAAATGACATTTAAAGTTAAATTATTAGTGCTTTTAATGCTAGTTTTGAGTTTCATGTCGTCATAAGACATTTTGTGATAAAAAAAAATTGACTTATTGTGCCAATGTGATTGCTTATATCAATACAAATTCAAATGATGTATTTTTTAATTATACCAATGTTGTATAAGAGCGAATGCAAAAAAACAAAAAAAGATAAATCACTTCTACAAATAAATTTACGCGTTAAAATATTAAGCATAATCGCTCCAAATTTCTAAATAAGCAAAAATGCATTATATTAGCAGATATATATTTAATACAAATAAATAATTGTTGGCAAAATAATTGTTTTGTTTACATATATTATGTAAAACCTTTATTTTGGAAGCAATTAATCACGATTAATCATTTGACAGCATTAATTTAACATATTTGTAAATATAATTGATTCCTTTGATGGCAATTTCACGTCACATGATCCTTCAGAAGTCCTAATATGTTGATTTGCTGCTCAAGAAATGTTCCTTATTATAATTATTATAATCTTTTGAAAAGAGTTGTGCTGCTTAACATTTTGGTAAAAACTATGATACTTTTTTAGGATCTTTTATTAGCAGATAACACCTATAATATAGGCCAAATAATAAATAATTAAATAAATATAACAGAGTCAATAAAGTAACAGAATAAATGAAAAAAACACTTATTTTTATACTAATTTGTCTTTAAAATATGCTTGTGGTCACAGACACGACCGTCTTTTTTAGTCATAATCCATACTAACAGATGTTTTCTGTTCTAATAGGGTAAAGACAGCTAAACCTAAACGTAGTGTCTCCACAGCTCTTCTGGATTCATCGCCTAATCTATTTAAATCCCATACGTTTAAGCCAAATGCTTCATTATGGCCAACAAAGCCGCCTCTTTTAATTAGCAGGTTAACGCTGTAGCAGTGTTTGTGTTTCCATGGTAAACAAACTATGAACAAACTTTAATTTGCCTCTGAAGATTGAACGCTCATACAATCTATTGGAACTATGGGACTGACTGAAGAGAAATGGAAGCTAGCCAGATAAGATTTTACCTACTAATGAACAAAACAGCTTGTTGCTCTCTACATCAAAGTCCCAGAAACTACTCTGGCCTACTGTGGGACATAGTAGAACAGTTGAAATGTTGAAAGCCTACTTATGCAAACAAATGCAGTCCGGGGGGACAGAAGTAGGTTACAGTCGGTTTATAGAACAAGGCTTGTCTTGATTGTAGTCACTTGTGTGTATTTGTCAAAGCAGGACAAAAGTCTCTCCAGGCAAATAATAATTGGCACTTATCTGGATACAGTTTAGACACCGTGTGACGAGAATAGAAATGAGATTTATATTACTTAATTGACACTGTTCTAGCTTTATTCCATAATATATAGTGTATAAAATATAATATAATATTATATATATATACACACATTTATATATATATACACACATTTATATATTTTATATAAATATATTTAATCTATAAACATAAATTTATCTTCAATATATACATGCATGTATGTGTATTTAGATATATGCACAGTAAACATACACAGTAAAACAAATTGTTTTATTTTTTACGCTATTAATGGCGATGAATAATTTGACAGCACTAATTTAATACATTTTAAGATAGCAATTTCACATCACATGATCCTTCAGGAGTCCTAATAGAAATAAGAAATATTTCTTATTATTATAAATTTTCTTAATATTTGCTTAATATTTTTGTCAAAACTGATCTTTTCTGCCAGTATGATTGCTTGAATCAATGCTAATTTAAGGTGTATTTTTCAAAAAATGAAAGAATGCAAATTAAAATAAAATAAAAAGATGTGTAAAGCACAAATCCGTTACTGTCATGTCATAGATAAAGTTTCAGCAGTAATTTCTCAACTTCCCAGCAGCAGTCTGGTAATAAACGGGACCGTATTAGTGATGATGGGGGCAGAATTGTCATTAATGCTCTTCCCAGATGAATAATGAAAAGCAAACTTCTGCTAGCTTACGCAGCCTTCATTTATAACTTTTTAAGCTTGATCATCAATCTACAGCTTTTATATCAGCAATTGAAAATCTCCTGACAGTGGTGGTCAGCAGCACTGTGTTATTAAATAAGGACGAGACAAATCCTAATGGTCAAAGATCCGGGCTGATAACTCAAACACTGCAGGCTCACATCTTACCCGTGAAGGACACTGAAACCCAGAGGACTCTATTTATAATAACTGTACTCTGAAATGCTTTGACAAAAGCGTTTGGTTTTTTAATCACACAATCCTAAAGGACCAATGTGCTCTTTTACAATAGCCAAAGCTTTTCGATATTATGACTGAACCGTTAATCTCTGCTAATCTGATGATTTCTCAGAATGTGTTGAGGAGCTCATTCAAGGTAACAACCACAAAAAATAACCAAATCTTCAAGGTAACACTCTAGTATGTACTAATATTCCTGTAGTGCGCATCATCACATGACCTTTACCAGATACACACCTTTGATGTCCTTCCCAAAGCCCATGGAGGAAGCCACGGTCTGGCCTTTGCTGTTGGATTTCTCTTTCAGGACGTCGTCGTCATTAGAGGTGCTGTCTGCCCCGTGCTTTTTCTTCTTTTTTCTGTGACGAGGGGGCAGTTTTTTGGGGAAAGTGAACATGGGGAAAATGACTAGCAGCATGGCGAAAGCACAGAGCAGGAAACCACTCCACCTAAGAACACAGAAAAATGGGTTAATGATAATCAGGCTTTTGTTTGATGTTTACAGAGCAACCAAAATGAACTGGAGAAGTTCAGTGTTGCTCAAAAGCGTTAAAACTGATTTTATTCTATTCATTTAAAGGCTGGAATGGAATGCGTAAGTTGAAACGGGGATCTCCAGAATTATTTATAGCAAAATGTGATCAAAACGTGAAAAAAATAGCATAAGTGGCATTTTTAACAAAGGCTGGAATAAAAAACCCCAAAGTGGTGAAACAGAATTCATGCCACTCTTTCGAAGGCTAGAATAAAATAATTAACATTTGTATCTCCAGTGTTGCATGTAGTAAAATGTGCTCAGGAAGTGGTAAAAATAGAATTCAAGCTGGAATTAAATATGTACGTTCAAATGACCAGCTTTAATTCTAGTAAAATGTGCTTAGAAAGTAGTAAACATTAAATTTATGCAATGCTTCCAAAGGCTGGGATGAAAGAAATGACTAGAAATTGGCATTTCAGGTGTTATATTTATTTAAATGTTTTTAGAAAGTGGTAAAAATGGTATATAAGCTATTCTACTCTAGTCTTACATTTAGTCAAACGGGCTCAAAAAGTGATATAAACTAAATTTGTTCCTCTTTTAAATGCTAGAAAAAAAATCACTGAAATGGGCAATTACAGTCTTTATGTTTTCTTAAATGTTTTTAAAAAGTGATAAAAATGATATTTGATGGAATTTTATTTGATGGAATGAAATTGAAATTATAAACTTTTATAAACTGGAATGAAGCTACACACACTCTGATGCGGAGCTGCTCTTACCAGTTGCCAACAAAGCGTGGGTCACTTTGCTCAATGTTTATGATGGTTTTGGGATCAACGTAAAAGCCGATCAGAACGCCTCCAAGCAGGTACCCCGCAGCTGGCCCCAGAGCCCCCATCACATACATAATAGCTGAAAGACAAACAACCACACGTTACAAACCACTCTCTGTACACCCACTTATAATTTCTTTTTTTTTTTTCATTTTACAGCATGTCTGATTAAGGCTGTTAATGTTCTTTCCACTTTCCGCGCCACTCTTGACTCATCGGGCGACTGAGTCAGCCACACTGAGATGATGAAGAGTACGAGGGACTAATCATTAATAGTGTGTCATACTTCCACTTAGTTAAAGAACATAATGTATTAGTAGCTGCCTTAAAGCTCTCTTTGTACACCAGATCTGACAGTATATGGAGGACACATAAAAAAACAAGAATCAAAAACATGCTGCACGACCAGTGTAGTCTGATTCCTGGAAAAAAATTACTCTTCCAAGCAATTATTTTTAGCAAATCAAAAATGTACTGCATGACCTGTGTAGTCTGATTGTGGAACAATGACTCTGAGTTCGTATGAAAAAAAAAAAAACAGTACGGCCACAGTGCAATGACTCACATTCAAGGCCTATAAAGTGTCAAAAAATAACTCAACACTTCTGCTCCGTGCTCAGAAACGGTTTCTCAAACAATGAGCGCAATTAGCGAAACAAGTTCTTTCACTGCTGATTGCATTTCAATAGCTTAATATGACTTGTTTTTAAACCACAATGCTTAAAAAAGCATTCAAAAGCTTTTTGTGACCATGTAGCACAGCAACGTCCCATGAACATGCAACCACAATGGAGACGATAGTTCAGAAAATACCGGCTAATCGTGTCTAAGGGCATATCGTCCACCCTTAAGTGTGACCAACATAAACCGACCGACTAATGACTCGAGTTGCTTTTTGTTAGTTAATGTTATGCGCATTATATTTGTCAACAATATTTGATAAAAATAGCCTATTGCTACCAAGTATATGGTGCGCGATATAACTTTTGTCAGAACTTATTAGTGGCTTTATTTGATACTGCAACAAGATTAGCCAACAGTTTTGGAGCTTTCGGCCTTTATCCATTTAAGTAGATACAAGCTGTACTCGCATGACTGGAAATAGCCTAGAGGTGACACCATAAATGACTGCAGAGTGCACTGACTTGCTTTAAAAAGGACTATAGCGGCATTTGCTAATCCTCGACATGGACAGGTGCATATGCAAGGCTCGATTACTTTGTGTTGTTGCTTTTGAGGCTGGAGGGATGCGTGTATTGTTGGGAGAGCATTATCCCTACAGTCATCTGTTTGCGTCTGTTCACAGAAAGCAGCAGTGGACTCGCTCTACTTCCACATGGCCCACGCCACTGCCAAGCTGGTTGTGATCCAGCCAGAAGCTCACACAGAACTGAGGCAGGTGCAGCAACACAACTAGTCCTAATCTCTAATCTGTCTCAGTACGGGAGAAGGTTTGGCCAAAGGCCTGCCTGGGTTATATAACATGAGTACAAACATGTTGAGGGAGACAGATAAGTCACTTTTTATTCGATGTAAACAGGACTACGCTGGCTTAGACTTTTGTCTCCTGTCCTTACGCGAGACCTCTAAAGCTAGAGCTGAGAGAATGAGCCAAATCTAACACACACACACACACACACACACACACACACACACACACACACACACACACACACACACACACACACACACACACACACACACACACACTCAGTTGCACATTACAGGCAGAGCAGCATGACATTTGGGCACAGATATTTCACAGTCTGTAACATATTTAGCAATGGGTGTTGATTTCACCGTGAAACAGGACAGGCTGACTTTTGCTTGATTACATATTACGCTGCCTTTAAATCTTTCTGGAAAATTTGTACTTATGAGTTTGGACAATGTGTGATGTATTTAAGTGATTCAGGTTGGAATAAAATGGATGTATTGGACCATTTCTTACACTTAAAAAACAAAAACAAAAATACGGTGAATAAGTATATATATGTGTGTGTGTGTTTGTGCTATGTAGATATACTATGTAGATATATTCTGTTTATATAAATACACACACATACATGTACATTTTTGTGCTTTATCATAATTAATCTTTTGATGGCACTAGATCTTTCCTGAAGTAAAATTACAAAAGTTTTCAGAACTTCAGGCAGCATAATCTCATTTTACACTGCAACTATAAAATTGCAGTACTTATATTTCTTTTCATTTATTTGTTAATGTCTTTATTTTTAAACATTAAATCATGAGAATTTAGTTTTTACATTGTTAAAAGACCATTACATGATCTACATACAGCGATGAAGATGTGGATTAGAATTGTAAATGACGTTTTAGTTACATATTTTATGTTCTCATGCCGAGAGCTGAGCATAGTCTTGCAAGCCTGTCACTTCATAAACCAATTTACAGCACGTTTGGGGGTCAATCAGTTCTATTTAATAACTAAAAGGAAATGATTACTAGTCGCCATTCAAGAAATATGCATTCATTTCATTTAATTAAATGTAAAAAAAAAAGTCTTAGAATATCTAATAAACAATAAATGACACGAACCATGCAAATATCCATATTAAAATGCAAAAATGCATATGAGATAAAATGTGCATTTTAGAGAATGCCAGATTTGCTGTAAGTTGAGTCATTGTAAGGCACTGGTAATGCTTTCAGTCACAAACCCTTTCATTCTGCCCTTTTGCCTTCAACAAATGCACAATAAATCAGTTTAAAAAGAAAGCAGTGTCAATGTGAAGTCACTTGCGAGCTACAATGTGCCACGGCATAGAAACACCACGACAGAGAGCCTGAAACATGTCTCCCATAATTCTTTTGTTTCAATGCGTGAGCAGAAAAAAATAACGCTGCAAGCTTTTCCCGTAATGCTATTCATTTTATTCACATGGGTGGCTTTCTATGCAAACTCTGGCACACCGGGGTCTCGTCTAGTTTTGACTTCTCAAATATTCAATCAGCCTTATCTACAGCCTAATTAAATAACAGGTTCTTCTAAAATACCCCTGGAGACCATAGCAGCAGGGAGAAATTATTCCCAAAAGCACAAAAGCTTCTGATAAATGCTCTTATCAGCCCAAAGCAGAAACAGAACCAAACAGCTGGCTGACATCTAACAAACAGAGAGAGGAAGCAGCACTCAGTCCGATAGAGGAATAAACTCCACTTGTCTGATGTATTAAAGTCATCACTTCATTCATTGTGAATTCATTAATAATTAAAGCCATTTTATTAGTGCTTCTGTGGTCCCAGGATTCCCATTTTTACTGCGCAGCATAAGCAGACGGAAATTTACTATAAAGGATGGGAAATCAGAGTGGCATGCCATTACATTAATTCTTCAATACTAATCTACTTTAACATTAAGAAGTGTTCATGCTGAGCACATAATGAGTATTGGTAAAGACTGCCATGATTCTCTGAAGTGTCACTTAACGAAGTGAAATCTCGAATTTAATGTAAAGTACAAACCACAGATTATGTTTAGTTTGATCTCCTTACTCGACTGAAGGAACAGGAAACAGCCTTAGATGTCCTTGGATGAAGAGAAGTTGAATCATTTTTGCTGGGTTAAACGTGTCAATGAAATGCCAGACACAGTCTTGATATAAAGATGGAAATATGTAATGCGTACTGGGGCAGTTTATTAGTATCAGTATTGGCTCGAGCGTTTTGAGGTGAGCCAGAATTTTTTTAGCACGAAGAGATTACGCCTGCTATGAATTACGCCATATTTAGCCTAAGTGTAAAAAATACACCAGTTTAAAATAAGAAATTGTTGTATTGAGAGATATCGTTGCAAAAAAAAAAAAAAAATTGTGGTAAGCTATGTTAAGATATAAAATGAGAGAATCACATTGATTTCACTCAGTCACACTGTACGATATAAATGTAATTACGTGAAAAAGTTGTGATATGTGAAAAAATATGCAAAATGAACACATAGTAAAATATGGCGATAATGAAATAAGGCCATGCTATGCAATAACCCATTTGTACTTCATGTTGTTTCATCTAAAAACAAGCGATGGCGATTTAATCACGGAACCTGCATTAGTATTAGTATTAGTATTTCATTCCTGATTGCGTAACGGCCATGTTCGGCTCAATTGATCATGCCAGTAGTGTTACGCCTAAACAGTCGGTGAAGGAGAGTCGTTAAATTGGAGATCCTTCAAGGTTGCCTGTTGCCTGGCAGAAACCCAGATTTTTAGCTCTGCCCAATGTGCCGTTTCTCCTTCTTCCTGGGAAGGACAGAGGAGGTGCTTGCTGAGGAGAAAAACATGCTGTCTATGCAATACCATACTGTCGTGATCAACACAAGCAACTGACATCATAACATAACGCTCCACGAAATTTTAAATCACCCTTTTCAATGAAACGTCCACGATAAACCTTCTCAGCATATATGATGCAGAGTTAGTCACTCGAAGCAAATGCAATGTTCAGAATATGGTCCATGCAAAAGAGAAAAAAAAATGGCAAAGGATCCAATCAGGTTACAGTAAACAAAAAAACAAAAACTGAGCTGCAGGAGTGGGAGTTGAAGGACGTTTATGCTGCAGCTGTGCATCAGTAGAAGCAAGAATACACCCCCACACATCAATGTCACTCAAGGACATCAGCTTTTCCTCAAAAATATTTAGATGTGAAAATATATTCAGAAATATGAGATGAAAATATATGAGATGAAGTATATAAATAATGAAATACAGGTGAAAAGTCATTTGAGAGGAGACAGTGCCTCACATTATTGAATCCGGATGGCATAATTACAAAGTAAACAACTCGCTCACTCCCTTTTGGTCACGTCACAATTAAAATGAGCTTGAATGTGAGCTGATTTTTAACTGCTCAGGACCAAAAAGGGACTCATGAAGACCTGGAACATCCAGGAAATGACATACTGTATTAAGATTCAAGGGATTGTAAACTTTTGAATGCTGTAATTTTTTATAAATTCAGTTATTATTGTGTCTTAAATAAGCAATAACATGCAATATTCATGATCCCTCTCATTTTGGTAAAATTATTAACATTTTGCATATTCTGCAATGGACATGTAAACTATAATATTATATATATATATATATATATATATATATATATATATATATATATATATATATATATATATAGTAACAGTATAAGACTAAGCATATCCCCAGGCCTTTTAAACATCTAACAGAACTGTTACTTAATTTAGATAGTATATTTAATAAATCAGCAATTTATATTAGATTAATTGATTAGATTAACATCCTAACACCAATCCCTTTGGAGGACTGCAGCTGTGTGTGTTCCCCTCTCCCCTGAGTGGATTGATTTTGATATGGTTTGTTTCACGGTGTGAGGAACCGCTGTTTTCTCTCTCTACCCCAATCGTCAGACACAGCTCACACAAAGGTTGACTGAAACGCTCCCGACCCTGACTGACTCCTTGAGGATCTGTTATCTCAGCAGAAGAAGATGAAGTCTGACGCGTGCACCTTTCATGCTAAATGAGCTGCGTCCCCAGTGGCAAAAATAATTAGAGAATATTAATAAATTGATTTCACTACATACTAAAAAATGAAAGTCAGCATGCGCTTCCCGACACAGTCGTAAAAGGGAGCAAAAAGGTTGCGCAAGGTAAAGTCCATAAAGCTAGAAATAATTAATAGGCCTTAACAGCCTTAAAACAACTGAGCATGAAGCATATGATGGAATAAAACATTGCAATGTCCCCCAATGTCACTATTTGTGCCCTGTGGGGGATTCATTGCAGGACGTCTGTGTTTTTCTTGTCCCGTTATGAACATGAAGCTGATTAAACACGGGATTGAGTTGTATAATCTCACACTGGGCTCTAATGAAGCCTTGTATCCCTAGAGAACTCTGCTTGAGCAAAACAACAGCATAATATGCAGCAATTCATCAGCGTTCAGTGGGGTGAAGCACGACATATAACAGAATAAAGTTTGAGAGAGCGCCTTCCAGCCTTTTTGTTTAGTGAAGTAACCAAGGAAAAGCAGAATTTTTGAATGAATATAAATACTTAAATGTAGAAGAGGAGACAGGGAACAATTCCCAGCTACTGCAAGTATGCAGCACTGAATCTCTGTGGTTGTTTGACCCTATAACCTTGCTAGGAGACAGGGCTAAAAGACAATGAAATGGGGAATGACATTGTCATGGCAACTTGCTGATGCAGCAGTGTCTTCTTACAAGTCCTAACCTTATATATCTGTCCCAGAGAGCCCCATGACAATGACCTGACACAGCTTTGCTGCCAGTTCGATCTGGCCAGGGCACTAGATGTGGCTTTGGTGATATCCCGACAACACTTATTTGCAAAAACCCAAAGAAAATGTCAAAAAAAAAAAAAAAAAAAAGTTTAAGGACAGCTGTGTTTTTACTTTATTAAAGAGTGCATATGGGGTAATGTGCTACATCACAATAGAAACTAGGGCCAGGAGATATAAAAGGTATAAAATGTGATATGTGTTTTACAGTTAACATCAAGTGTTTAATGTTTAATTTGCATCATTTATATAAATTTAAATGAAACAATATGTGACTCTGGATCAAAAAAACATGTATACGTCGAATGGATTTATTTGTAGCAATAAACAACAATACACTGTATGGGTTTTCTTTAATGCCAAAAATCATTAGGATATTAAGCAAAAATCATGTTCCATGAATATATTTTGTAAATTTCCTACCATAAATATATCAAAATTTAATTTTTTATTTTTTATTAATTTCTGGCCAAATATTGTCCTATCCTTACAAACCATGCATCAATTGAAAGCCTATTTATTGATTTGGTGTATGAATCCCAATTTAAAAAAAAAAATGCATGTGTAGAGTCTACACAGCTCTATGGAAATCACTTAACTGAAAGACAAGAACCTTTTGTGTAGAAAATTTGTAAGAACGGGAATGGACCGACTACAAAGCCTTGAGGCGCTCCCAAAATGATGGTCAGAAACGTCACAAAGCGCAGCAGCAATAACTCACTTCACTAAGCTGTACCTGAAGCACTAATCTGTGAGGAAACCACAGTCCTCACCGAGGGCATTTGTGTCCCTGGGGCAAGTGTGACTTTGAGGCTAATGAGGTGCAGAGAGGACACAGAGGCCTCAAAGGCTACAGAGCAGCAATGATCCATCAGACAAAAAGAGCAATGTAGCTGACACAGAAAGAGAAAAATGATAGAGAGAGAGAGAGAGAGAGAGAGAGAGAGAGAGAGAGAGAGAGAAAGGGGGCAGGGGGTGCTCTGTGCTTTATTCAGCAAACTCGCCATTTCTACACAACTAGTCAACAGGACTCAAATCGACAATAAAGGAATAGTATGTCATATTTTACCCTTCAGTTCACCCTTACTTATAACTAAGTTGAGTTATACGTCGAGTCACACATACGCTTTACAGAAAGGCCAAGAGGAAGGTCTTATGAGCTTATGAACTGTCAGAAATGGGCAACCGAATAAACATTTAAACATATCCTCAATTCTACACATTTCAATATTTTCAAACATATACAAGTATAAATATTCGCTCCTAAATTCGAATCGGTTTTCAACACAAAGCTGTCAAATGACCTCATTAGACTCCTCATATCATTTTGTAGCTGTATGGACTTTTATGGTGATTTCTTGTTCATATTGAAGCTTGACAGCGTCCATCCCTATTCACTTTCACTGCATGACATGAATAGATGTTTTATGAATTCAGCTGAACACCTCCTTTTCTGTTCTTGCGATGAAACAGTCATGCAGTATGTGTCTAGAATGGCATGAGGGTGAGCAAACAATGACAGCATTTTAATTTCTGGTCTCTTTCACTCAGGTTGATGTATAATTAAAGTGACAACACTTAAAATTAACTGTCAGTAATGTTGCTCCTTTTCATTATTAACATGTTCTTTGAGTACTTCAGAGGGTATTAGAGGAAAATGGACCACAAAAGATGACATTCAAAAAAAAAACTGTTTAGACCACAATGTTCTTCAATGTGAATGTAAGTCAGAATGTAAGACACACTGGTTTGAGGGTGAGTAAATGACAATTAAAAAAACAAATAAAAAATAGCCCATCAAAAGAGTTTTTGCTAAAGCCGGATCTGTGTTAACTGGGTCATGTGTCACTGCTATAATATATCAGGTTTCCTCAAAAGACCAGATCTTATTCCAGAAGCTGTCGTCTTCAGCAGGTCCTGCCTGAAGACATGCTTAGAATTAGCTTCATCCTAACCTTTTTAAAGCAAGCTGGTAAACTTGTACACCTGGCCACCATAGTCTTGTTTGCATATGGTCATACCCTCAGGCTACATCCTTTGAACTATACTAACATTCAAAAGTTCATGTGACACTGGAGTAATGATGCAGAAAATTAAACTTTGCCTTCACAGGAATAAATACAATTTTAAAATACATTAAAAAAAAAAAAAAAAAAAAAAATTACTTAGAATCACAATAATTAATATTTGACTGTGTTTTTCATGAAAGTTACTTTAAATTGAAAAGGAAAAAAAACAAGAATATATTACTTTATTTTCGATGAATAAATGCAGCTTATAATACATCTATTATTAAATAATTACACACGGTTATAGTAGTGTATCCGTGAGCATGACTGTTCTTATGCTCAAACTCAGCTTAAAAAACAGGAGCAAAAGAGTTAAGATGCTTGAAAAACTGACTTTGTTGTTCATCCAATTGGATCACTTATGAATTCTTGTTTTAATATTATAAAAAGAGGTGAAATGCAATGCATTGCTTGATCAGCAAATTGAATCAGTATGAGAAGCAATTTTAAGGAGTCGAGCTACTAACACCTCCTTTTCTGTTCTGGTCTTTTTCACTCAAGTTGATGTATAATTAAAGTGACAGCACTTAAAAGTACCTGTCAATTTAATTCCTCTTAAATTAAATAAAAACTAAAACTAAAATTAATTCTGTCAACACTACACTGGTTTCTATCAAACATCGGATAGATTTTTAAATCTCATTAATCACCTATAAAGCCTTGAATGGTTTAGCTCCTCAATATTTAAGCAAGCTCTTATCACATTATAGTCCTGCACATCCCTGCATTCTCAAAACTTGCCATTTGATAATAACTAGAATATCAAAATCTACTGTGGGCGGCAGATCCTTTTCCTATCTAGCATTTAAACTCTGGAACAATCTCCCTAACACTGTTCAGGAAGCAGACACACTCTGTCAGTTTAAATCTAGATTAAAGACACATATTTTTAACCTAGCCTACACATAACACACCAATACACTTTTATTATTCAAATCCGTTAAAGGATTGCTAGACTGCATTAATTAGATCAGCCAGAACCGAGAACACTCATAAAACACGATGTACTTGTGAGATCGCAAAAAGAATGGCATCTAGGCTAATATTAGTCTTGTTTCTTTCTTATTCTGTTTCTCAGTTTGTATCCAGATTAGATGGTGGATCAGCACCCAGAGATTGTGTTCATCAGAGACCAGAACACCTAGATGCGCACCGTGGACAGATCACCAGAAGCTGATGCGCGCACACACACACACACACACACACACACACACACAATAAGTCATTTACACTATCTGACACAGCTGGGTTTAAAATTGAACTTGTGGTTAAGTGCTGGGCCCAACTGAGCCTGATTTCTCCCAAGGTTTTGGTTATGGATGGAGTTTTGTTTCCTTGCCGCTGTCGCCTCTGGCTTGCTTTGTTGAGGACACTTAATTTCTAGCAATTATCATTGAATTGATTACAGAGACTTATTTAATAACAAATTGTTCAATCTCGTCATTATACATCCCTATCACTATATTCTTCTATTTTATACTGTTCAGTGCTCTGATACAATCTGTGTTGTTATATATATAAAAAAAAAAGATTTGATGTTTTCTCATGCACTCCAATTACTTAGCTACACATTAAACATATAAAGGCTATGACATAAATTACTTTGTACTATAATAAGTCAAACTAGAAGCACAATACGCAAGCACAGAACACTTTGATAGTTAATAGAAATAATTGATGCTCTTTTTTTCTACGCATTAGATACACTCGGGCATTCTCAAAGACTGCGCTGGGCTCTTTAGTAAGTCCTTTATAAAAAAAAAAAAAAAAAAAGTAAAAATTAAAATAAACAGCACAGGGCATCTAGCCATAAAGGTCTCACTCACACCGAGCTTTATTTGCTGAAGTGGTGGGTCTCTCCAGGGGTTTTGCGGCACACTGCTGACTCCCTTCACGGTTTCTGCTGATTCTGATGCAAACGCGTGGAACTCCGACTGATGCTGACAGCAACATTCACTACAAATCTGAAACACTACTGCTGATGTTCCAAGTTCCAAACCGAAGACAGAGCCAGGAACTGCCTTCATTAAAAATGCTTCCATGGTTGACAGGAATTCCACAACTGTAACTTATCCACTTACACTTGTAAAACAAAAAGCTTTTAGGCAAAATAACGCAATTATCATATCTAGTTTCTTTTTTCTTCACGGTGAAGTAACTGATCCACAAACTCTCCATATTTCAGAGTATCTGCATGTAAAAATGTAAAAGCATCATAAAAGTGGTTTATACTTTCTCAACAATGAAATGTAGAAATGGGTTCTTTTCTGAAGAAAACAGAGCAAAGTTGATCTCTTCTCTAAGAAAACAAACTCCTTCAGTCTCCCTCCTACATCCTGAGGTGGCACTAAAACTGCTGACCCGCTCCTCATGGACCTGACCTCCTGTTCCACAGACTAATTGCCACCTTAACGGTATTTGCCGCTTTGGTTTTACTGGCTGCCAAGAAGCGCACATGGGACCCGTTTCATGTAAGGTAGGATAGAATTTCAAAGCAAGAGAAAAACTCAATAGACTCATACCTGCTAATCGAATATAAACTGAATTATCAATTAAAACAACTCAATATAGGCATTCAGTGAATCTCTGAAGGTTTTGAACAAGTCATTAGTTGCTTATTAGCATGAATATTACTAGAATATTAGTCATTTATTAGTGCTAATTAAACACATATTAATGCCTTATTCTACATCCATAATCCTACCTAACGTAACAACTACCTTGCTATTAGCAGCAAATTAAGAATTCATTTAGGAAAAATTCCTAGTTAATAGCTAACGAGGGTTACCTTCTTGACATCTGCACGCAGTAATGTCCTTCTCTTAAATAACTGTCATTGTTGTCAATAAATATGAATTTTGCCATTCATCATCACTATGCAGGTATGCATTTATTTTTTATTTTTTCGCCTCAGTGGAAAACAAAAATTATTATTATTATTTTGGTAACACTTTACAATAAGGTTCATTAGTTAACATCATTAGTAAACACAAACTAAGAATGAACAATAATTCCACAGCATTTATCTTATCATTTTAGCATTTATTAATGCATTATTAAAATCATAAGTTGTGTTTGTAAACAAAAGAAAGGAAGATAAATCATTTTAAGTATTTAACATTTAATTATTAGTTATTTTTTGTAAAACAGCAATCACACATATATATTTATGCGGATTCTCCATGGGCATAATGGTTTTTGTACTGTACTAACTGTATGTGCTATTGCCCTACACCAACCCTACACCTAACCTAAACTTTATGCACTTTTAGATTTTCAAAAAAATATTTAGTATGTTTTTAAGCCTTTTGAATTATAGGGACATTGGCAGTTTCCTCATAAACTACCTTCAAATTATAATACCTCTGTCATACCCATTAAACATTAAACAAATTTGTGTCCCCATGAACCACAAAACCCAGCACACAAATGTTTTCATGATGTCATGTTTGGCTGCAAAATAAAAAAAAAATGACATTATGTTTGTTATTACACACATGGGAGCCACGTCATATATTATTATTTTTAAGGTTAACTTTTCCTTTAATTTCCCTTACCCAGATTACAGTAGGACTATAAATGGGTCAGGTCTTTATGACAGTGATATCTGAAAAAAAGAGCAGAATCCATCATGACTGATACACTGCTCCAGTTTCAAAATTCACACCGGGAAAATATGTTGTTTTTTTCCACCACAAGACTTTTAGACACATTTAGACACTTGTGTTTCTAAATCAGAAATGGTGCTAAAAGTATTATCAAATTAGTCAAATAAACAAGCAAGCACAGGAGATGGGAATGCACAACCTCTTAGAAAATCTTTTTTTTTTTTTTCATGTGTGCACTTACCTAAAAACAGAGATAAACTTTCAGAAAAGACAAAAAATATTGCATCAACAGAGCTGAAGTTTCATCACATCCTCTACCAGCACCTGAGAAAAGGGGCAGCTGATGCTCAAGACAGTCCCAGCCCAAAACGGCTCAACACACACACACACACACACACACTTTGGCAATCACCACCTCCATGTGAGCCGCCGATCAAAGGCGCGCTCCACTCATTAAAGGGCTTTAGTGCAGGAATGTTATTATGAGGAACCACCCAAAGAAAAGTTGGTAATCCCTTTGTACCTTTTTCCTTGCCAGCCATAGCGTCATTCGCCGTGAGGTCAGGCGCTCACTCTGGCCTCCTAAATCTGTAATCCTATCCACTCTGAGAGTGGATCTTGCTCTTTCTGCATCCCTTTTGAGTTCTCTTGCTTTCACTCACTCTACTATCTCTGTCACCTGACCATGAAATAAGAGAAAACAAGAAGTATTCCAGAAAAGAGGAGTAATATTTAGAAAACAGAAAAAGAGAAGACAGAAAAAGAAAATGTCACAAATGTATAAAAAAACAAAAAAAAAAACAATAAACAAAATACAAAATTACAAAACTGAAAATAATAAAGAGTTGAAAATAACATAACAGCATAAGATAAAATTACAGCAAATAAAATAAAATATAAAACATTAAAAAAAAAAAAAAAAAAAAGAGTTTAACTGGCTTTTGGATGTTACTGTGACTATTAGACATATATATATATATATATATATATATATATATATATATATATAGAGCATAAAATAGAATAGCATAAAATAAACAACAAACAATAAATAAATAAATAAATAATTAGTGACATAATTAGTTTATTTACTTGGTTGATGCTTTAAAATTGCTGCCTTAATCAGCAAGCACAGCATATGTGTGCCATACATTACGTCATGCCTATAATAGTCAAATCTGTGGACAAGCATTTCCTCGCTCTTTTATTACAATCACAGATAGGTGAAGTGAAGACGTGCACGGGCCATCAGAGTGCATGTCTGCGTTTTCCTCCTCGCGCTGGATTACAAACTAGCTTTGCACTGATTGCACGAGCTTTAGAAATGCCTTTGCCATGACCCAATATTCTGTGTAAGTGACAGATGATCCCTCGGCACATTCTTTCTAAAAGAGCCATCTGGGCCGACTGGCTCGTGCTCACTGTATTTATCTGCATAGTGGTCACAGACAATGAGAGCCCAATGGGGGAAGGGGCAGTGAGACGGGTACCCACTCTTTTGTGTGTGTCTGGTGTCAAAGAATGAACACACATACACCTGCAGCTTTTCTGTCTCTAAGTCAGCGACAGGTTGATGTAGTTGGGGTCAGCGGATATTTAGGTCTTAGCTCAGACATCTGTGAATGCATCTGGGGCTATCATTCAATGTAACATAGATACATTTTATAATGCATGTTTAAGCAATTACAGGATGTGAAACTGAAAACTGACTCTAAACTTGACCTCAGGCTCAAACCAAGTAAAACATTTCTACTAACTACAAACCAACTACTAACATTTCATATTATTGAGGCGTAACTTCATTTCATGGTTCATATTATATGGTTATTTTTGCTTTATATAAAGTCATAACAGTAATTCATAATATCAAAATGTTTCATACCATAGGAAAAAAACCTGAAGACAACTAAACGGAGATAAAAAAAAATATATACTATAACATAAGCAATAGGACAAAAAAACTACAGTACAACAATTAAATACAAAATGCTATATGCATTGTATAAAGTACATATATATTGGTCTTTACTAGTGACCAATTCATAACCAATTATGAAAGACAAGGTAATTCAGAGGTTTACTGAAAGGTTAATCCCTGAAAGTCCATCTGTATTGGCTATAGTGTGTGAACATTACAAACCAGATCGCCAAAGTCATCCTAAAACCCAGAAGAATTTCTCAAGGGTTCTGTTCTGGGCAATCAGTGTCTGGACAGTCAGATCCAAAAAATAAATCCATGCATAAGCAAGCTCTACAATAAATCAATACTCCAGGCAGTACAAAAACACTCCAGATCTACTGAGCAACAGATGTTACATCTACATTCAGATGGGGCTCTGAACTGGGGCAAGGTCTTCAAAATAAGATTAGCATAAGAATTGAGAATTTGGGCTAATTAAGATATATAACTGTGACCGGGGAGTCAAAGGCTTGCGTTGTTGCATGGGAAACTGGCACACAGAAAATATGACTCAGCACACACACGGAATAAACAAATGACCTTCCATGCTACATTTCTGACATTGTTTCTAAATACCAAATTCTTGGATTTGCAGTTTCAACCTACGAGTCTCAGCGCAGGCATATTTTGCGAATAAATAACTTGCTAAGTATCTCAGAAAAGGTCTTTTTCCGTAGCTTCTGGGCTGGGACTGAGACGTGGCAAACATTCTGCGGTTCAGAGAGCCATATGTCCTGAGGGAAGGTCATTAGATAAGACAAAGTCACATCTAAAATCCCAGACAGGCCAAAGAGTGATTAAGGGATATAAGCCTTGGCAAATGCACTGAGAGGCTGCAAATCATCACCTTACCACGTATTTATAGCAAAACAACATGGTTCTGCAAAAAAAAAAAAAAAGAACATGGCATGAGGTTTTGTATAACCTCTTTCTCCTCTCGTTTAGGTTTAATATGGTTTCCAACCGCATATCGTGCCGTTTCAACAAGCAACAACAAGATGTCTTTTGAGAACAGGGTCAGCGAAGACAAAAGGTGTCTTTCAGACCAGTGTTGTAACAGAGAGATTTACATTTCCACAGTACTCATGAAGCTAGGGGCAAATGTACTTCTTAAAAAGGTCAACCAAAATATGAAACCGTCTGAACTTGGATGCAAATCGGAGGAATGCAAACTGAAACGTTCAAAAACTGTGCTGGTTGCATTTTTTGAGTGTGGTTGTATTGAACAGAGACTGAAACTTTCAAACCTAAAATACAGTGCACGTAGTTTTTTTCTTAGTCTTCGTATAACAGCTTTTTGTGAGAAACAGGCAAAAATTCAAGTCATTATTCACAGGATAAGTCGTGTTCATTAGAAGTAGCGATAAACACCACGCATTACACTGGCGTCTAACTGCAATAAAATACGTTTAATGATTTTAATTAATTAGACATGCTTTTAAATAAAAAATTTATTTAACTATTAAAAAAGGAAATCCAGAACAATTAAAATGGAAAAAACGGAATTAGGAAAAAAATGTAATGGATTTCATAGGGCCCTATTATCGATCAACAACAACTTAAATAACGGTTTGTCACAATAGTGGAAAAGCAAAATCAGGTGACTTTAGAAGACCAAAAATCTGAGGATTCCTATTTTTATTATATTCTTTATATATATTCCTGTGTTTCTGCATTCTTTTTGAAGCTTTAAAATTAATTGCCTTCATAGTAACTGCTTTGAAAAGAACAAACAACAAGGGCTTTAGATTTTTACCTTTTATGTCTCTCAATTATACAGGTTTAGAGCTACATGTGACAGAATTTTTATTTTTGAGTGAAGTTTCCCTTTAAAAATGCATGCTTTTCTACCAAAGAAAATCCTCTCAGAATCGCTCAAGCATCAATAATAAAACATTGAACAATATTTAAGCATCAAGTAACTGCTTGTCTCAGCTTGAGACAAATAATGTACCTAGAATGCCGTAATCTCAAAACGCTCAGGAGGTAAAAACTTTAAAAGGCGCATTAACAAAAGATTACCGGGACACAATACAACCAAAGACGAAAATGAGACAGTTCAACAAGCTGAAATAACTCCTCATCCTATTCTCTTGTACTTTTAACACCCAATTTTAATTTCAGAGGCAGAAGGCTTTAAATCTCCCAGGGTCAAAGCAATGAATAAAGTGATCTGTAATAATTTAGCTCAACCCGTTGTCATTTAGTGACAGTCCCGGATCTGCAATTAGGGTTAATTTGGAGAATAAGGTTGTTTCATTTGAGTTGCTCAAATTGACATGCATTGTTCGTAACCCCTGCGGACAGGCACTAATTTCGATTAACGCCTTAACAAGTGCTCTGATCCCATTTCAAACTCTATGTGACATCTGTCAGAGCCAATCTGCCTGCTCACAGGCACATAGGTGTAATGGCCCCGTTTGTGATGTTTAAGCCATAAAAAATGGTAATGTATAATCATTATGTCATTCAGGTTACTTGATACAAACGCAAAATCATACATTATTCACATAGCCCAGTAGGACTACGTAATTAAACAGGAAAAAAAAAAAAAAAAAAAAATCACGATCTTGATTCATGCATAAATGCGATCTCATTTCTAAATGACGGCGATTCATTTCTGTGTATTTCTCAGGGTTCAGATCAAGCTGCATTCACGGGTTATTGGTCACTATTAGTTCACCAATCAATCGTAACTCTCGGTCACTTTTCTCCCTCATTGGCCTCGTTGTGCTATCACTCGTATTTTTTTCAATGGCTTGCGCTGTGCTAGGACGGTGTGTCGCTGCGTCATCATAAAAGTTCAAAATAGTTCAAACATTAGTGGTTAGCGTTTTCCACGTCCTTTGTGAAATGCAGAAGGTGTGCGGATGACTAACAACACTAATCTCTACAATCATCCAAAGCAATGGCGTGCACAGACCTTCTGTGGGGCAGCGGTCGGTGGGACCAAAAAGGGCAAAAAAAAAAAAAATTAAATAATAATAATAATTAAATGTATTTTTGTACAGATTTTAAACTCAGTTACCAAAATAAATGACCTGCATTTAAATCAGTATTGTGTTTCAGTGCTGTCTTTTTAAATGTTTGAATGACTTCCTCAACCAAAAATAAGTAGATGATGATGATAATGATATTACTAAATACTATTCATTTTTAAACAAAACTGTGAGAATCAATAAGTCAATCATGTTGAGTTCATGTTTAGTTTTGTTGATAGTGCAACATTTATTTTTGGATTACATGTGTCAGGTATCATTAAATCAAAGACATGAATGTCTTGCGCATTAGAGTTGGGCGTGAGATTAGATTTAATTTCAGAACATCAACATCAGAAGTGTGGTAAATCGGAACATTCCTATAGAGAAAAATTGTGATTCTAGCAAAAATCGTGCAACCCTATAGCCCAGATATTTAAAGTAGGTTATTTGGAGTTCGTGAGCAGCACCTCAGAACAACCTGCAAAAACTGAGTATTCAGTTTTCCTGTGACCTTTAACAACCCAAAGACCAAACACTGCAATTCATTCACTTGGAAACATCCGGTATTAGAATCTACTGCTGCAAAAAAATCAATTTTGTATATACTGAAACAGAAGACTTTCTAATAATACAGTTCATTCCCGGTGACGTGATACATACACAAGGTCAATGATGTGTTTAAATGCAGGGAAAGTGTGGGACAGTGAGGGAGGCTGGTAAAAAGCTCTAAGGCCCATCTGCTGAGGAACTGATGTGGCCGAGTTTGGAAGTGGCTGTTCTGTAAGTCAGTTGCGTGATATTGGTGCCAATGTTTTGTAAGGCCACACAAAGGCAAAAGCACGGCCCTGGGAACATGATCGCACGTAATGGATGGAGCGTGTGCAGGAAAATATTAAACTCAGGAGCAAGAGGGGACAGTTGTATTAGGCTCAGAGTGTGCTTTTGGAAATGTTGAGCAAGAGCAAGAGGGAAAACTGCAATTTGTTACAATGAACTTCGGCTACTTTCACACACCAGGATTTTTTTTTAATACTGAAATATTTCAACTTTTTGTTTCTTTCTTAATTGAAGATAACACACATCATTTATCTGTTGAATATTAAATCAGCTGACTTGCGATACATGCTTTGAAGTCCCGATCTGAATCAAAGGACTACAAGTGATACGCTGATTTGAGTGCTTTGAAGCAGTGAATCATTTATGACACAATGGTTTGAGTGACTGAGGGTTTCAAAAACTCTTTCATTTTCTCTATAGAATTTATTTGTTGTTTGAATAACTGTGGAAATAAAATCATAAGCTGTTATCACGTTATCATGTAAGTAATGTTAGTGCACTATATACCGAAACATTAAGCAGTTATCCAAGCAAAATCAATCACCATGTCGTAACGGACGATTACAATGTGTTTATGCACTTTCAATTTCTTCAGATTGAGACCTGTACAGCTCTATAACAGCACTTGCCATCTCGAGTATCAAAACACTCAACAAAAAAAAAGGCCAGTGATGTTATAGACCATTGGACAGTGTTGACAAGTTAAAATAGTGAGAGTATGAAAAGTATGCTCAATAATAAAAATAAATAAAAAAAACTTCCAAAAACCCCACTGGGACCAAAAGTGTCTGTAGTTGAAGAAACACCCATTAAAGTCAAAGTCTCCCTTCTTCGCACATACGCACACACAAAAAGGAGCAGCTGTTACCCCTTCTAAATTTAACAAAAGCAGGCTGACAGAGTAGGTGTGTTTACACAGGGCGTCCTGATATTGTGCACACCAGTTTAACACAGCCTCCATCCATCTCGCAGTATTCCTCAATTACTACCGCAAATAAAACCGCTCATCCACCAGGGAGCCGTCAGTGCATTATGATCAACTATCTCTAACAAAACGCGCAACGGCCAAAAAAGAAATAATGCAGGCCCTTAGTTATTACGGTGTCAGAGCGTAAAGTAACAGAGCTTCTACTGAAGTATTATTGCTTCATTCTGCATTTGGCAACAAACTCCAGCAGAGACACACACTCAAGCACACAGGAACAATCCAATCAAAACTGACCCCCTCTATAAGCCACCATGCTAAGAAAATCGTTGGTCTGTAAATCAGCCAGAGAAACACCTGGGTCCCCACTTCATTACTAAATTGCTACCTACAAGGAAATTGCAAGCGGCCAATTGGGGACCAAATCCTGTCCATTGTTCAAATGAAGAACAAGATCATTAAAGGGATAGTTCAACCATAAAATTTCAATTCTGTCTTTTTTTTGTGCAGTTTCATGTCAATTAAAATCTGTAAGCATTATTTCTTATTTGGGGAGATAAATATTATATTCATGATATATATATATATATATATATATATATATATATATATATAAAAATGATAAAATGTATATATCGAATTTATTCTTTATAAGATATGTCTGGGCCATTACTAAAATAATTTCCATTAGCCATTTTTTATTTTTTATTTTTTTATTTAAGAGGTTTGAGATGCTATTCTAAGATTCGAAGTCATTTTTCATGCAAGTGTCACCGATAACTGAACAGGGGTCAGTTTTAGTATGAGAAAGTGTGTCAGAAAGAGGAAACACAATGGACTTTGGTTTACATCAGCTCATTAAAATGAATCTGCCTGAGGGATTTTGGGGTATGTAAATGTTTTCATAATGCAGCCTCCCTGTCTGTTGCATGCAACTAACTAACTCAGGCACCATATAAAAGAAAGCAGAGAAAAAGCATGTTTAGCAATGACAAACTCTGTCTGAACCACCTGTGAGGAGCACAGAGGGATGTGTGACGGACGCTAACGGAATGCATGCAGCTTAAGTGCTGAGGACGAAGCAAACATTCAACTCCCTTCAACGTATGGGAGTTTTCAATTTGCCTTTTCTTGCCCCAAGTGTTTTACACAAATTGTGATGGGGTTTGAAATAATTGGAACAGGGAGATGCCAGAAAGAAAGTAGGCAAAATTTTGACACAATAAATTGTTCGTTTTACGATTCAGGTTATTTTTAGCTGCATGTTAGTTGAAGCTTGAATCAAAATTGTCCAGTTAGTTATTTTTACCTAAAATATCTTACATAATAAAAACAGCACAAGGTAATGCAATCATAGCATTATTAAACATTTATGTGCAGCTGCATTATTATCATCCTAATCAACCCATTTAATGCTTTATACGAGATAAGAAAAGAAACTAAAGCACAAAGAAACAAATCTCTTTGGGGTTTATATTCTGTTTTCACATATCAACATAACAAAAAATGTTTTCCTAGCCACGAAGTTTCAAGGGAGAAGAAAAACCTCAGGCGTTCAGAATATAGAGAAGCCAGTTGTCACGTGTCTCTTGCTCTCAGTCATATCAAGCTCACTGGACTGGCTTCAGGTGTAAGCAGTGATCAATACATTGACTTTCAGGCTGCAGCATATGTACTTTATAATGGGGCTCTCTCTCTTCCAAAGACTGCGTGTGCGTGTTCACCGGAGCATTATCACCCATCACAAGGACCCCTCCCTGTTTCTCGATCAGCGCTGCGCTTCTTTGAAAGATGCTGTCTGGGAATGTGTACAGCTGGGGGTTATAGTCCCAGACAGAGGGTCCATCGCTGCCCCACTTACTCACCAAGCTGTAGATAAAGGGCTTCTACAAAATTCCAAATCACTGGACTGTCCGAAACCAATCAAACTAAAGCAGCTTTGTTTTGTCAAAACTTCAAATTCATCAGCATGCTCAATCACATAGAGGAAGAAATGGGATTTCTTCCTCTAAAAGGTCATGTGATGAAGTATTACACCCCCCCTTTGACTTGCAATGACCTTTGGTGCTGCTAGATTTTCCTTCTAAACATTTTTGTAATATAATATAATATAACAACATAATATAATATTCCTATCAATATCTTTAAAATATACAATTTATAATATAAAAATTGTCTGTATATATTGTAGTATGTGTTTAATAAAACAACTACATCTTATACACCATTCCGACTTTAAACAATGATGTGTATATATTATGTATTTGACTAATTTATTAAATATATTTATTACTATATGAATAACATATATTTATATATTTATTTTAAATTATATTATTATATTTATCTTATTATAAATTTATTTAAAATGTACAATATATAATATACAAAAGTAAAAACAGAAACACAAGACTTGGTAGGTAATGACACAAAACCACAAAGAGGTTTCTCACCAAGGTAGAGGGAAGCGTTCTCCTTCTTCACGTTATCATCCAGGTACGTTGGTCCCAGCGTGTAGATAGGAGTGGATCCCATGCCCACCAGGACCTGGGCGCAGACGAAGAGGGCAACATATATGGAGTGATCGTTGCCCTCTTGGTCCCTTGGGCAGGACGACACATCCAGAGCGTCCCTTCTGCTCCCATTCCCAGTCGAGCACAGGCCCTCGTTCCCCGTGGACGAATTGACCTCTTGGATTTGATAGGGTGGAGAGATGAAATGTGGAAGAGAGAACAGAGCTGCTCCCACGGCAATGAACACCCCTCCTACCGCCAACCAGCGTGGCCTCTGGCCTCGACCCCCGAAATAACTGATGAAGACCACCACCAGAAGACTTCCAATGTCAAAGCAGCTAACCAGCAGTCCTGATTCTGAACTTCTAAGGCTGTATCTCTTCTCTATAGTGGTGATGACACTACTAAGGTAACCCGAGACCATCAACGACTGGATGAACGTCAGGTAACACATACAGAACAGAAAACACCTAGAGTCTGACAGAATCACCCTCATGTACTTCCTCACAGGAAAGTGGATGAATCTTGCCAATGAAAAGCCCATTTTTTTGCCACCTGCTCGGTTGGACTCAGTTCTCATGGAGCTGCTAAGACCCACCATACTGGACATGGAAGGGGAGAAATCTGTCCTGGTGGGTGAATCCAGTTCACTCGAGTCTCCTTTCTGTTGCAGCTCATTGAGCGGCAAGTGCTGGTCGGTATTTACTAAAGTCTGCGTCGTACTGACCAGCCTCGGTTCCAGAGACTCATTAATGGTAGGACACTCTCCGTTAAGAACGGGCAAGCTTTTGGATTTGAAGTAACCACCTGGATCCCCATATTGTCCCTGGAAATCACACACTTCCAGAGATTCTGATATATCACTCCTAGTCTCATCGTTACATGAGGAAGTCATTTTGTCTTTGTGGAGTCAATGCAAGCAGACTATACTTAAATTATAAATTAAAGTTTCATTCTACAGATTAATAAACTGATTAAAGAGGACTAGATTTCCAACCATGATCGCCCTGTATAGCTGTCCAACAGCTACTTTTCTTATTCCTCATCATAATAAGTGGTCGTATCATACACATTTAACATATTATATAATAATTAAACCGCTGTAGCCGTCTACAGTTTCGCCTCATTTATAAGTATAGCAGAGAAAAGTTCATCTCATTTGAACACACACAGAATCAAATGATCTCTGGTCATGGTGCTGAAATGATTCTTTGTAGTTCAGTGATTCAGAAGCCTAAAGACGATGGAAATAAAGGCAAACTAGTATTAATATTTGTTTGATAACTGTTCAAGAAGCAGTACAAACAGCGTACAGATCCTGTCATTTGTTCTGTTTAGTCGAGCTGTTGTCTGGTAGATTAGTGGTCGAGCAAGACAAAGAATAACAGTAAATGTGCGACGGACCCCCGATAAAACACTGTGAGGGACATTAAAACCCGTGTCAACCTGCTCGAATTATTTGTTTATCTAATACAACTAATTCTCCACCTAACGTTTACGAAGTCACGACTTTATACATGAGTGTAAATATAGTAAAATATACTGTCAGTCCAAATACTGATCCTTTCTTTGAATTCATTCACAGCACATCGTTTACAGCTCGACTCTAAGGTCTAATTAAAAAAAAAAAAACGTAATAATAATGAAGTGAATGAAGAGTAGTGTACTTACAAGGGCAGATAGAGACAGAGGTAGAGAGTTGTTGTCCTCGACACGGACAGTGAGTGAATGAGGTTGCGGATTTGATGAAGGGGCTGACGGAGCCCTCCGAGAGCATGCTGGGAAATGTAGTCCTAATTCGCATTTGTTTTTAAAACTTATCCCGAGTTCTTGACCTCAAAAACCATAATTCATAATCTGTATGTAGACGGAATAAGTACAGTTCATTCTGTGACAACATGCCCAATAGCTGTTAAAATGCAATGTGATACACTATTCGGTGGCACTAAGTCATCAAAATGTGTCAAATAATTATAAAAATAACTAACAAAACAGCAAAAAGTAAACCTAAATGCATTTAATAAATAGTATAATTATAAATTAAATTTGGGCAACTTCTGTGCCAGCTAGATAAAATATAAAACAATAATAAAATAATCTGTATTCAGATGTGGAAATTGTTATTTCTTCAGAGTTCTTTAACAAATAGACGTAAAAAAAGAACATAATTAGATATCTTTTGTCTTTACTCTCACTTTTGGTCAATTTATTTAAATTATTAAATAACATTTTTGACCGTGTATTATGCCGTATCCTATAAATGTAGACTATTTTACATTACTATGAAAATTAAAAAGGTGATAAATGGACTTAAAATGTGTATTTAGCAGAGCTGGTCCAGCTGATGAAGTTTCCAATGAAAGCCCTGAGAGAAGAATTCTAATTATCTTCAAATCAAATAGCTACGGGAACAAAAATAGCATCTTGCGTCACTGCTACACAGTTCTTTCTTGAATGCTGGAAGTCTTCGCTTTGAGTCAAGTCTCAGTCTTGTCTCCTTCAGTGAGGACACCCCTATTTACTTGCCCACATTACTCTTAAGTTGTACTCAAACATACACTGGTAAAAAGAGTACAGTAACCCCACCTGGTGGTCATATGCGTCTATTAAACATTTCTTTTTGTAGATCCCTGCAAAAGGCAGTCATTTCATTGTAATTTCTCAAAGACTTATAATAAAGAGCGTGTGGATTACGTTTACTTTTAATTTATTCTAATCATCTGTATTTAAATAATTGTATTTTTCTTACTTTAAAGATGCTATTAAAATTTTTCTTGTGTGTAGTCAACACAGGTTTAAACAAACTACCCTCTAGTGGTAGACTACTATTACTACAATACAATTATAGAAGAACACTGTATAATCTTATAATTGTGAATCTAATGCTCAGTATTGAACATCGTCTGCAAACATCCTTTGCATGCAACATTGAGGTTAAGTTTAAACTGTAATCAAGCACTTAATATAACGGCAACTCTATATATCAAATGAATACTAAATTTAAACATTATATTAAAAGGGATAAATTAAACCACTGCTACTGTAACTTAAATTGTATTGTTGCCAAACCAGACCACAGTATGATTCTTTCTTAAATAAATACAAATAAATAAAACTGGTTTCTGCAACTTTTCTGGATCGCATATATTTATAGAGCAAATATAAAGAAAAATTAACCTCATTTGTAGAGTCATGCCAAGTCAGCCTGCTCAGGACTTCTTGGCAGATTATTTCTAATGGCTTGACTGTTATTCAAAGCACTCAGCCCAGGACATGGCCTAAAATAAAGAGGTATAGAGGTTTGTGGAGATACAGAAAACAACTTTTATGGCTAGAAAGGATTAAACTAAAATCACACAAGTTATGCAGTAAAATGCATCTTGATATGCTCATACCTTTTACTCCGTTAGCTTTTCTCCTGATCCTGGAAGGCACCTTCTACACCCAAATAACACTAGATAAGAACATTAACTGTTCACTTTGAACATAATACTCTTCACTTCGCAGTAAAGCTCTACAACTTTCAGTTGCAGCGTACCGTAAGCATCACATTTATTTAAATCTAAATTTCATTCATTTGTAAAATCCAATCTATCAATGAAAAGGTTAGAGGCGCAAGGTAGGTGAAACAAATGTTTGGCAGATTTTTATTTCAAAACAGCTTCTTGGCTTTCCAGAAGCCAGAATTGTTTCAACACCACTGGTTAAAAAGTAATGCAATATTTGTCGATTTGGCAGGTCATCTCATATTCAAACAATTTTTACTTCAAAAATGAATTTAGACATCGCAATTCTAAAAAGACAGGACGAAAAATGGCCAGAAAACTCTGAATAAATGCCCATCTCACATTCTTCACAAATGAAACAAGCTACCTAAAAGTAATTACTTTTTGTACATTAGTGTAAAAACGTTAGAGTCATCCATGATTAAAGCACTTGTGGTGAATGCCCTTCTTACATTATATGGACTGAATGCAGCCGAACTGTACAACATTTGTGAGAACTTTTTCATCAACCAAGTCAAACCATTGAACCCAAAATCCAAGTGTATAAAACATGTTCAAGCAGTGTTTTAAAGTGTAAACAGTGAACCGAACCTAACAAGCTGAAGTAAACATAGAAGAAAACACCAAGGATACTCATTAACAGACGCTAATCCAACAAAAAATGCCTGTTGGGTGTCAGCATGTTGTTGTTTACGTCTAAAGAGACTGCAGAAGTCGAGAAACATGAAAAAAGTGCATCAAATATCTGGGGAAACAATCTGCACGTGGTTAATCAACGCTATTTCACGACCAATTCGAACGTATTTTACAAAGCTGATAGACCTCACTCAGAGAGTTACACATTTGACAGGTAGGTTTAGGTGAAGGAAATTCATACTAATTCATCTGAATTGTAAATGCAGTATGATTTAGCAAAAATCATGTGTATTTATATGAGTGAGGTTGTGTGAATTTGAACTAATTAGCCACCTCGTAAAATACGCAGTGTGACCGTTTCACCATTTTAACCTGTTTCTTAATTAAAAATATATTAAAACCTTACTTTAATGGTGTTTTCCCACTTGAGATTTAAAACCAAACCCAACATTTAAGATGCATCCGATACTTTACCTCTACATTTTTATATTTATATATATATATAATTTTTTTTTACAAAATACATAACACTGATTTCTAATAAATGGAAGCACCTGTAAAAAGTAATAATTCATTGGATTATACAGGAGAGCAGTCCATGCTCCATGGGGTTAGTGTCTCTGAGTTTGCTGGCTTCACAGTGCATGGCAGCAGTCCTTTCTCAAAGGGGGTGGTCCCGAGGCGCTACCCTCCGAGTCATGAACGTCCCTGGGCTTGTGGGTAATGGTTTTGACACTTCCATTCCACTTTTCCTGTGGGGTGTCACTCGGGGCTGGAGGAGTTTCTCCAGCGGGCTCTGGGGGTCTGGCTGGCTGCGAAGAGAGGGGAAGGTAACCCTGGGCCTGAAAAATGTCCTCCTCCTCTTCCTGCAGGGGGAGATCAAGAATTTTCGAGCTGCGCAGCAGAAAGTCATGGCGGGTCTCCAGTTCAGTGACGCCGTTGCCGCTAAACGTCATGCCGTCATTGTCCAACTCGTTTTCCAGCTGTTGAACCCAGGTGTCTCCCCTGGGAAGCGTGCTCGGTTTAGTTGGGTGGCCTTCTGGGAGTTCATTAAGAGACTTTAAATGGCTCTTTTGAAGAGTTTTGGGGGTCGAACCTCTCGAGGGACCTTCGGTGACAGGAATAGGGGGCTGTTCCTCTCGAATTGGGAATCCAGCACCGCTGGCCTCCTCTGGGACCCCGGAGCCCAGCTCAGCCAGGGGGTCAAGCTTATCGGTTTGGTTGAGTGTCTTTACATTTCTCAGCAGTGCAAACATACTATCTACATCCTTCCAAAAGTTCATCCAGTCATCCAGGTCGGGACTGTAGTAGGGTCTGTGTTCGTACAGACTCTCGTTTACGCTGTACAAATCTGCCAGTCCTCGCCAGTCGATGTCCTCTGTGAAATTGGGCAGCTTAACTTTTGTGGACGTCCCAGGCTGGTTGTGTTCTGGGAAACGGGAGAGGGGGGGAAGTGAGAGAAATCAGTAAGGGTTGAAGATTGCCACAAAGAAAAGCATTTGCTTTGGAGTCTAAAACATGCAGTTATTCTCGGCCTACTTGTGCCGAGGGGTCTTGAATTAGTGCCCCACACACCACTGCAGTGCTTTTTTAAAGCCTTAGACCAATAGAAAGCTCTATTCTGAAGCAGTGTGAATGCAGATCAAGGCAACGAATGTCTCTCCAAACGGACACCCAAAATCAATAAATCATAAATAAAGAGTGCGCAGACAGAGTGAAATTCTGTGCAATGAGGTTCAAACCAAAATGAAACATCCAACGAGAGACTGAAAAGATGGAAAATCCTGGAACCAAGAAATCAGCAACCCAAAAAAACAAAATATGAGGCTGAAATGGGTGGGAGAGAGGTAGAAAATGAAAAACTGCAAAAACAAAGGCATGTTAAAGGAGGAGAGAATGAAATGAGCATTCCCAGAGCGGGTCAGGCAGAAACTGATGGCCTAGGAGACGCGGGGCGCACTGAACCAGAACTGCCACTCAACTCGGGGTCTGTGGAGATGTGGTGTGCAGTGTGGAAAACTACTTGAGAGTGGAATGAGAACAGAAACGGATTCATATGGTCTTAAAGACTCACAGGAATGAAAGGCTTGGCCTCCTCAACTTTGACCATTTTCGATGCTGCTGTTGCCTGGTAAGCAGGTAAGCCAAAAAAAACAGATGTCAAGATAGGAGTGAACGAGAAAAATGTACGAAAAAAAAAAATCTGATGAGATACTGATGTTCCGTGGACTAAGAAGTCCCCACTAGATGATGTGTATGAATTGCTCTGGATTTTATGTACATTAAGTTTAGGAATACATAAAGTGCATAAAAACAACAAGCAATGCATTACGAGTAAAAATGAGAGGAATGATCTTGTAATTTTAAAATGTAAAGTTTTAAATACTAATATTTATGTGATTTAAATAAACTTGAATTGTTAGCTCAACCCAGCATGCAACCACACACTTAGCTCAATGAAACATGGCATATTAGTGGAAACAAGCTGCCCATGCAGTTATTTCAAAAGCCAATGAGGGATTCAAAAAGTGTGGATACCTGTGTTGATCATAGCTTCCTCCATCTTTACTTCCTGATCAGGAAAATAAGAGCATTTAAAATGTTAAATTTCTATTGTGATTAAAAAAAAAAAACAATTACATTGCAGTTCCTCATGCATAAACCCCCAAATCCTGAGAAGAGGTATTGTTAGATTAAAGACACAATGAAGGAATGAGGATGTGAAAGATGTATGAGAAAAGTCCTGGGATGGTCCTGAAGAAAAAGATGGTAAGTGTAGCGTTAAGAATGGAATGAATGTTATACGATGACATTGTTAACAGTCTTGCATGACTTAAGGTCCCAAATCACATGAGAATATGCCAACATGCAGACTAATATGTATTAACATGCATCTGCTTTTGTACATCACTAAAAGATAAATCCTATTTTTATTATCTGTCTTCATTCCTCCATTCATGCATGAATGTGCGTGTTCAAAACTAAATTTTTCAGCTGCGCATGAGATGTCATCAAACCTCATCAAATGTTGTTCCAGACCCTTTCTTTCTTCCATTGAAGACACAAGTAGGAATTTAACACAATGTTAATGCTGCTCTTTTCCATATAATGAAAGTGAATTGTAAGTAAAAGCTGCAAACATCCAAAAACTACAAGTGGTCCTTGAGATGCTATCTTTCAAGCCATCTGAAATCATATAGCTTTGTATCAGAAAAAAAAAAAAAAATGTAATAAATGTTTGATGATAAAACTTTTGACATTCACTTTGCATGGAAGAGAGTTTTGTTTCAATGAAAGAGAGTCAGAACTGGAATGACATGAGTATGAGTACATAGTGATTTTTTTTTTTTTGGGCAAACTATGATTTTATTATAAGCCAAAACCATTGTTTTTGCTTCCGAAACACTGACCTCACTATTGATTTAGGTGTTGAAAGCCTGTGACAACTTGTATAAATCAAAATATTCAATAATACAAAAGCCTTTATATAACTTTTTATGAGGTCATTACAATGAGTCAGTCTCCCTTCAAAGAAAATTATAAACGGTTTTCAGAACGGTGAAAATCTCAATGGCCCTGGCCACAACAGGTTTCAAACTGCCAAATGTTACAGAAACCTCCTCCTTCCCAGTAATGAACAGAAAATCATCACAAAAACACTGTGTTTTTAAACCACAGTTCCACTGAATATTAAAAAACACTCAGAGATGAACGTGTGTCAACATTTAAGTTTATAATTTTAGAATTTCAAAAAATTCACAAAGTACATAAACAGCCACAAACATAAAAGTGTCTCTTTCACAGGAGCCATTCATCTAGTCTGGCATTCACTAGGAATAGAAAACAAATGCAAAAGCATGAGATGATGTGTTTGCTAGGCTGCTGGAATATTACAGTCCCCTGGTGAGGGAATAAAATGGAAAATATTAATAGAAGAGAAAAAAAACCGAGATGAGCTGACAGTTTAGAGAGAAACCAAACTCAGTGACCAATTTGTCATCCACCATTAGACATTGCGCCACATGGGATGCATCACGCGGTGTTCCAAGTAATCCATGCTAAAGTTTTGCTAAATATTGACAATGAAGTACTGGCAAAAAAAAAAAAAAAAAAAAAAGCCAGCTTGTATCACCCTGTATTAAACAGTGCCGTTTCTCATGCGAGCATTTACAGCACATACCTGCTGAAAAAAAGCAACAAACCAGCCTAAGCTGATCAGTTGGTTGGCTTTAAAAGGGTCTTAGGTATTTTCACACGGTCAGCTTAATCAGTTTTTTTCAGCAGAGATGCGTCCGAATCCTTCAGGTCTGGATGTTGTAAACATCTCAGAAGCAAAAATAAAAGCATTCTTGCATGTTTCGTACTTCACTTCACACAGAAAGGGTGCTGCAGAGACAGGACAGAAGTTTTACCTGAATCTAAGCCTTTTGGCCTCGGGTTGCACTGCTTGTGGCCCTGACAGCTCCTCATTTCCATCAGCTGTAAATGCAGTTGGCTTAAAACGTCCCTCTCCACTGTATAAACTGCGTTGGTTAACTGCAAAACACAATATACACTTATTGACTCAGCTATTGTAAGTGCTGTAATTATGGATAATGGCTCTTCCTGTAAGTGCATGCTATTATCTTACAGTTTTTTTTTTTTTAATTATGGGCTTCTAAGGCTTTTATTTAAAAAGTATACCGGACAGGAACAAGAAAGAAGTGAGGAAGAGGGAACAAAATTTAACATAGATCCCCACATCTCAGACTTTTCTAATTGAAGGACTGCTGAAAACCCGTCCTCACCTGATATGGGTCACTGTTTAGATCAAAGTACTCCAGGAAACCAGTGGCAAATTCACAGAAGAGTGTGTTGTGAGTTTCATTTATAGTTCTCAGGCACCAGTATGTGTTGTTGTTAGAGCTTGTGCAGGCACAGAAGCCACCCACTACGGAAAGAGAATTTTTTTGTTGATGTATTTAGTTGACAAAATACAATACAAGTAGCAAAGACAATTAACAATTCCTTACAGTTCCAGAAGGGGGCGGTCTGCCAGTGGTCATTATTATGCGTGAAGCAAGTGAGGCCAGGAAGACTGCAGTCATCACCCTTCTTTTGCCTCTTCCTCTCCTTCCGTTCTTTCTTCTTGCGGCGGATCTCGTTGTAGAGTTGAGTTTTGCTGTCCACTTCCTGCATGGCCTCTCTGGTGGCATAAATAAATGAGACATTAGAGCCAGAGGCGAAAGGGAACTCCATCCCAGGTGAATTACACAACGACGAGGGAGGCAAACCAGACAGCTCTGCACATAGATGGGGTCAGAGGTCATGAGAAAGCGGAAGGATTGGGTACACACAGTCTTCCTTAAAAACCACAAGATTGTTATTCCTATTTTGAGTTCTACTTTCAGACCAGAGTGTTTCATAATCTGTGACTTTGTGGTTAATTGTTATGAAGTGTTTACACTGTAAATGAATTTTTACATTTATGTTTTTAGGTAGAGAGGCTTATGAAAAGGAGCTCATAATTAAATGACGATCATGAACTGAAAAAAACATGTAATTGTTGCATGCATGCATATATAGTCTACATTTAACAGGATGAAACTGTAGGATTCAGTTACACTTCAGAATTTCAAATAGACTGACTGAATGAATTAAACAGCCCATTAGTTCATTATTTCACATAGAAAATTATTTGAACAGAGTTGCAGCATTATCAATGTGAATCACACCACACAGTCGACAAAGTAATTTAGAGTTGCTCAACATCTATTGGGACATAAATCCAACACTTAATCTCAACGAGATACTACAGACGACAGACAAACTGACGAGGCACGGACACACGTACACACATGAGAAGCACTCACTTAAAGGGATGGAGATGGTCATTCCTATTCTTCAATCTTTCGGGTTTGTTTTTCTGCTGTCTCTCTTTGCTAAAGTAGCTGGTTGTAATAAGGAGAGAACAGCACTCAATTCAATGAGTTCAGCTGGAATTTCTAAAAAGGCCTTGAACAAACTCAGTCTGATTTGCAAAATACTACTGTTTAGATTTAAATGATTGATTTATTTAAGAAGGATTGAGAAATTCAGTGTGTCGTTCAGGACAATACCTAACCTATTTTTTCACTACCGTTCAAAAGTTTGAATTGGTCGATAAGATAAAAAAATAGACAGGATTTCTCTAGTGTAATTTTTTAAAATGCTCTCGAGGTACTTTGAATCAAAAGCAATACAGAAATCCTGGGAAAATGGCTCTAATAGTCACCCTAGCATTTATTTCATTCAAACTATTAAACGAAATGAATACATTTTAAAATGTCATTTGTGACCCTGGACCAAAAAAAAAGTCATAAGTGTCAGTTTTTCAAAATTGAGATTTATACATCATCTGAAAGCTGAATAAGTAAGCTTTCCACTGATGACTTACAACTAATTGAAAATCTGTAATCTGTGGGTGAAAAAACAAAACAAAACAAATATTGAGAAAATGGCCTTTAAATTTAAATGCATATTTCTAATCAAAAATTGTGTTAATATTTACAGTAGGACATTTTCAAAATATCTCTATGGAACATAAAAACACTTTACTTGATGTCCTATTGGTTTTTTCCATAAAAGAAAAGTTGCATTTAGCATTTTTAATATTAAGCATCTTAAAAATCTTGCTGACCCCAAACTTTTGAACAGTAGTGTATAGAGAAGTAAAATAAAGCAAGAGAGATGAAGAGTGGAACGATGACTGATCACAGTCTGTTCAGATTTGTCTCAAAACCATCCGGTTCACATTACTCAACAACAGAGATAGATGTCAACTGACCTCTTCTTTCCACAGTCACACTCATCCGGTCTCCTCCTTTTTAAATGGCCTCTAACCTCACGCAGTTTCTTCATTTTATCCTGGAGAAGTTCAATCTATGGGACAAGTACACAAAATGATCATCATGTGGTTTATACAGCTGTAATCTTAAAGATAATACAGGACAGTGGGCCTCACCTCTTGGTCCACAAAGTTCTTGTGGTCTTTCCATGCTCTGGAGGACTGGTAAATCTCTCTTTCACAGCGCACAGTGTCGTTCATTAATATGAAACACCTGTGATTCCAACAAAAAAGATCAACGAATGAGCAAAACACGCTTTAAATACAATAATACTGAACTCAGTTTAGGTGACCAAATGCTTGGAGTTCTTACTTGTGTGTGACCTTAAGAGAATTGGGGTATCCCACAGCATTAGTGTCATCCGACTGCATCTCCTCCGACCCGTCATCGGACTCTAAGCCAAAGTCTGAATCAAAAGCTCCCTCGGGCTCACGTTGCCGTTTGCTGATTTGTCGAGGCTCAAGGGGAGTTTTGTCATCAGCCTGCAGGTCCACATCATAGATTTCACCCTCAAACTCCACCGACAGGGATCTGGCCGGCCGTGTGTGAACAAAGCGGGGTCTGAAGCCTGAGGGAAGACATCAGCGTCAGCTACACATACTTAAATATTTAACCATGACATATAAATATTTATGTACATATTGCTAGAGGTCATTAAATTTCCTGTAATATATTTCAAAAACACTCCACTTCAGCTCATCACCAATAGATGGCATCAAAAAATATGCCTCTGAGTTCTTTCACAAGCATGGAAGTGCAAAGAACAATTTATTAAACGCAATTAACATTTATAACATTAAATAATGTTTTATAGCAACAGTAGCAAAATTTGATAAATGATACTTTTTTTATTGTCACATGGTACCGAATGTACAGCTTTACCCCCTTAATTATGATTCCTTTAAATGAATCTGTTCATTTGGTCAGTTTGTATAAATAAAGCAGATAATTTGATTCACTCAATAAGTTTTTTTAAACAATTAAATTATTCAATTTAAATTATTAAATTATAATAAATAATACAATTATATTAAATATATATTATATTAAAATGTAATTATATTAAAGCATTAAAACATTTAGTTAAATGACGCTGGCCAACGTGTAATTGAACATGTCAATTTATATATTTTATGCATTTATCATAAAGTTAAATTCTGTCAGTTTAACTAAGATGCTGAGGAATAACCTTACTGTTTCTACTGTATATAAAATTAGCATAAAATTAGGACAGTATAATGATTTCTGAAGACTAGAGTAATGGCTGTTTAAATTACAGAAATAAATTACATTTTAAATCATATTACAATTTAAAATAACTCTTGTTTTTAATAATATTTTAATGTATTTTCAATAAAAAAAAACAAAACAAAAACAAACAAAAAACATTTAAAACATTTAAATCCAAATTTGAAGAAAGTCTAATTACTTTTGGTAAAGTACTTTTTTGGTAGCTAACTGGTTTAATTTAAATGATAAGTTTCAACGTTCAGTGCTTTTGTAGTGAAGAGTTTGATTCATCCCAGTGACTCAAAAGTTTAGAATCTTTTCACTCCATTTATTTGCTATTTGGCTGCATCATTAAACCAGTAGGTGGCGACAAGTGAGTGACTCGTGACTTAAATGTCCAGCGTTTGTCTATACAGTCTCGAACAGCTAGCAGACCCCCTTCCTTTAACTCAATCCATCCTCCTCATCTGAGTGCATATACTCACGTGGATTACTGCTCTGAGAGAACTGTCTCTGTGCCCGCCGCGCTGCCTTGGCCGTTTTGTAAGGCCGGTCTCCACAGTGGCAGTCTTTCTCGCGGCTTTCGTAGCTTCGAGAGCGCAGACTCCTCGCCCTCTTCTTGGATCCTTCCTTCAGAGAGCCCTTACACTTCTGCAAACGCCACTTCCCGCTGACCTCCTCCACACAGTGCCATTTCTGGAACAAAAAAGGAAGGAATTCAGCTTGTGGGCAGACATTTTTGTCTGGCTAACCACTTTGTGCAAGAGCCGCCTCATTTGCATAACCACAGCTGTTTTTCTGAATGAAATTAATCTTCTGTCTGTGAGCGGCGAGCTTAGCGGTCAAACATCTGCATCTGTAGAGTAATCCTATTAATTCACAATCACACTGCACGAGAGCCACCTCACAATTCTTTCCCATAAAAAAAGCAATTTAGACTTAATCTCCTAATTTCGCAGAGCTGTTTGCTTTGCAAACTGACCACAGCTCAGACATGTGCTCACAACTATGGGAAACCATATCCAAACAATGGCCACAACCCTGTTCTGATTTCCTGTGAAGCTCTGGAGTCCCGTCATCGAGTTTATGTATCTGCGGGTGATGCTGTATCTTCGCAGCAAGGATGTTTGTTTGAAGGGCGGTAAACCAAAAGAGTTCGCCAAAGCTTGCTTGAGCACTTTCACTCATTTAGCTCCTCCAGACAGAGTAGCCAAACACACTAAAACATGTTGAGCATTTCTTGTACCTCACCCCCAAACACACACACACACACACACACAGACTGGCTCCAAATAGCCAGAAGTCAAACAGACATAAGCAAACAGTGCCACGGCCAACTATGTGAAGCCTCGCTACTTGAATGACGGACTCAGACTCAGGAAGAAACGGGCATAAACTTTCACACAGCCTCAATCAAACACACTGCCCTCATTGACCTCGCTGCAGGCAGTAGGACTGTGTTAATGCAGTCTTCACAAGGCTTTTTCCTTTTTCTTCACATTCCTACTAGTCAAAGTAAAAAAGAAAGAGCATATCGGAAAAACAGATACTGATACTTTATTCAAGCTATGACTTGAGCTGGAAGTAGTAGACCGTAAACACAAGTTTTGTCTGTGAGCAACAATTAAACCATGACAGTCTTCCAAAAGAGTGCATTTCACAGGAAAACAGTGTCAGTCGCAAATGCTACCGTACTTAAACATCCAGTCATCTGGTCAGCAAGATTTTTTTTTTTTTTTGTCTCTGATGCTCACCAAGGCTGCATTTAATTAATCAAAAATATACAATTGAAATATTACAATTGAACATAATTATTCTAGTTTAAAAGAAATATTTTTAAATGTAATTTATTCCTGTGATGGAAAAACTGAATTTTCAAAAGCCTAGTTACTCCAGTCAGTGTCACACAATGAGATTCACAAAATAATTAAATAATAACCTTTTTTTGAACTCTGCTATACAAATTTTACTTATGGAGATACTTATGGCAATACGTTTTGGTGCGCAAATAAAACAAAAATGTAAGAAAAAGAAATTGTCTTTATTTTTGTTTTCTTTGCACTCATAACATTAACTCTATACCACTGAGGTCACATGGACTATTTTAACAATGTCTTTACTATCTTTCTGGGCCTTGAATGTGGTAGATCTATGCAGGATCAGAAAGCTTTTGGATTTCTTCAAAAATATTTTCATTCGTATTTTGAAAGAAGGTTTTATGGGTTTGAAATTACATGAGGGTGACATTGAGGTTTAATTACGCATGTAATCTATAAAACAAGGTTCTTTCATTAAATAAAAAAATAAATAAAATATGTCGCTTTTAACAAAGAAGTCAGACCTATTCCTGAAAATATATTAGGATCTTTCTCTGAAACTACTTCAGCTTTGTTCAGGAGGTAATCGAACTAAAGAAGACCGAAGGCCATATGTTATTCTGACAACTTTTCTGCATTCAATCAAAAATCCAGACAAAGTGTTACAGGCAAACACTTAACTTGGCCATAAAAAGAATCTGGTTTGCATTACTGTAGTCCTTGAAATACTGTCTGCATTTGCGCTACCTGAAATTGTACCAATTTGTAATGTTCAGCTCTCTCTGATTCATTGCCACGCCACAGAGGTTCTGGTGGAGCAGGCACACGCTGTGCTGATGAAAGAAAACTATGACCAATCTCCAATTATCTTTAATTTGTTGTAAATATCGGTTTCAATTACAGTGGCACCACTCCGAGAGACTCTGACTGTGAGCTGCACGCTCCAATCTCCGGTTTAGCGTTGGAGAAGGTGCAAACGAATGTGTTTAATCATCATTTAAGGAAGGAAAAAACGAGCATTTTTTTGTGTATAAACACACTGGCTCAAGCCAGTAGTAAGGTAAACAAGACTCCGGTTGAGATTATTTGAAACATTGTATATATATAAATAGACAGTTAAGGTGACAAAGAGTAATGCATGTGTGTGTTTGAGGTTATACCTGTCCTGGTTGCTCGCAGGGTGTCTGATACTCTGCCTGCTGGCACACCTCCTTCACCTTCTTGTATTTGGGTAAGCTGTTAGTGTGTTGTGTGTTCAAGTTGCCTGTTGACTCATCTTTCTTGCGCAGGATTTTGCTGGAATGACAAACGTGCTTTGGTGAGTTGCTAGGCCACGTTTTAAAGTTGGCAGCCTCACTGAAGCTTCGGAAGCCTGGGAAGCATAGCCGTCCCACCCAGGTCAGCATCTCATAACTAATGCGTGGAGAGCATTATAGATTTCACAATGTGACCAAGATCTTCCATGATATATTTGTCCTCTGGAGATATCTGTCCTAGTTATTTAGTTGTGGTTCTATTAGATTGCATTTAAAGACATTTTTTGATGTTTGTTAAAGGAGTAGCTCACTCAAAAATGAAAATGTTCTCAACTTTACTCAACCTCAGGCCATCCAACATTTGGAGAAATTTAACATTGCAGCACCGGCTCACCAATGGATCCTCTACAGTGAATGGGTGCCATCAGAACCCATCAGAGTCCAAACAGCTCATAAAAATGTCACACCAATATAGTAATCCACACCACTCCAATCTATAAATTAATATCTTCAAAAGCATATATAGACATATACATACACACACACACACTTTTTTTAAATAAGTCCATACACACACATTTGTTTTTAACCGTTTTGCTTGTAAACAGTGCTTGATCTGTGCATATACCTCTCCTAATTCAGATGAGATGACCCTTGAAGCAAGAAAGTAATATTATATAGAAAAAGGATTTATATTTTAGCCAGAAGCAACAATTTGATATTAAAAATGTCCTGAAGATGGGATTTATTACAAACATGCAGCTTGCCGATTACTTTTTGTTTTATCAGCTGTTTGTACTCTTATTCTGACGGCACCCATTCACTGCAGCGGATCGACCGATGAACAAGTGATGCTAAATTTCTGCAACATAATCTTGGATAGCCTGAGGGTCAGTACATTTCCACAGACTGTCAAAAGAATTATTCCTTTAAACCCAGCCAATCCATTAAAACAGATCATAAAAAGCAGAATTAGGTTTCTTTTGACCGAAACAACCCAGAATCCTAGCAATTCCAGTTGCCTACCCAAGATATGAACACAGCCCAGCGTGAATTAAAGCATTTTATCAAATTCAGTAATACATATTTAATTGTTCATGCTCAGTTGGCCTATTTTTACATTTAAAAATGAACTTTAACAATCATCTAAAACATCTTTTCATATTTTAAAATATAAAGAGCTGGAACGCCATTACGGATCATTCTGGCCCAAAATTAACCTCCGCCTGTAAGGGAAATGAAGTGTTCTGCATGATTTCACCACAGCTGATTAATGAAGGAGTCGCTAATCTGACTTCTCACAAAATGGGAGCTGTCGTAAGCGTGCAAAACAGGTTGAATTAATGGCATTTTGGGTCGGGTCCGCGGCTTGGCTTTATACACAACAGTTACTGAGTCACGGAAGCAACAGCCGGCACTGATCAACGATGTGCTTTATGATTGCGCCATTCCTGAAAAACCTTCTTTCACTTAGCCTTAAGCAGAAACAAAGCACAGGCTGACTGTGGGAGCAGCAACACGCCATTATGCAGACTGACAGCTCCTTGTGAGTGACACGAGGAATGTTAGACCGTGCTTGTGCCCACGGCCACAGATATATAGAGATCAGCGATCAGTTAAATAGGCTAACCTCAATACCATACCCACATTCCTTACATCAGTCACAGAAATCAAGAGAAACGCTGTGCACATGTATCAGGTTCGAGTCTGATACCACAGGTAATATCATATATTTCCCCTGGGGAAGGATTTTTTTCTGTCGTGAGTGTCCTAAGTTACTGAAACCTATCCGATAATGAGACTCTAAAGCCGTCATGTGAATAGCTGAACTCCTGAGAATGTATTTGATCGAAGAATGTCTGATCTGACCGTGACGCTGTAGCGCTTGGTCATTTTTGTGATATTTTCCCACATTTTTTGTGAACTTGAACCAAGGGAGAAGGATGTTTGTGCAATGGAATCCTAAAATCATAACATGTACTTCTGATCTTATCTTGGCGATTTTACAGTGAAGGCCTGGAATGGTTTGAATTGCATGCGGTGAGCCTCCCGTACTAAATAAATCAATTCAAATTTATTTCGCACATTCTGTAGTATGATTGAGAAGAGAGGGGATAATGTTTGCCTTACCCCCGCTCCACGAGGAATGTGTCCCTCCAGACTTTGGGTTTCCGGTTGGGTTTGAATCTGCAATACGAAAATACAAATATTTTATTTCTCTCTCTCTCAGTCTTTGTGTCATTTGCATACCATAAGCAGATGTTTAGCTTGGCTTGAATTATGACACCTTAATCTACTCAACATCTCCTGCCATCGTGAGTGGCAGCGACCCCAGAGCACTTCCAGCATTCTTTACCTGCCAGAAACCCCTTCTAAATGAACTCCAAATGTTCACAAACCGTTAAACTCAACTTAATTCAATTAAAAGCAATAAACAGATACTCCACAACCATTTATTATGCTGGGAATGTGTTCGTGGAGGTGATTTAACTCACCTATTCCCAGTTTTTTCCTGCTCCAGAAGCTTCAGGATTGATTTGCCGTCCATATCAGGTGGAGTGTCCAGTCCAGCTATGTCCAGGATTGTGGGTGCGAGATCAATGTTTAGCACAAGATGATTGTTCCTGTGGGGTAATACAAAAAATTATGTTATGTGTTATTATTGATTAAAAAAATGAATATGCATATCTCAAATTCTAATCCATGCATTATGTTTTAATATTTAATAAAATAGTATTTAAAAGAAATTGTGTGTATAAAATTTGGATTAAACTACATTAATGTGCTAATGATATTTTATATATATTATGCATACACATACAGTAAATTTATGTATTTAAATTAAATCAAATATACAAATATTTTATAAATATATTTTCTAAAGTGTGAAAAATAAATGTACATACAAATAATTTATCAATCAATTAAAAATTATAATAATTTATATAGTATATATTATATTTTTGTTTGTATAGTATGCATACAAATTATTCAAAAGTATTTTAATATAAAACTATAAATATAAGCAATATCAAATTTATATAAGCGTCAACAAATCATTTATATAAATATATTTTTTAAAGTGTGAAATTTATATATACACATAAATATATAATTTAGTATTTACTATAAAATGTGTAAAATTTATTTTTTTATTTAAATAGTTTAATATCTAATTTGTAAATTTTATACATTTTGAATACTATTTTTTTCATTTATTTTGTTAAAAACTATTTGCATATTCAATTTTAATACATAACCGTAAATAATTCATGGAAAAACCCACAAATCCAAGTTGATTTTACCTTGCCCCTTGTTCCACATTAGGCCCTCTGACAAAAAATGGCACTCTGATGTCAAAATCATAGGGCATAGACTTCCCCTTGACCAGGCCAAACTGGCCAATGTGGTAACCATGATCAGCTGTGTAAATGATATATGTATTCTCCAGCTCCCCGGTATCCACCAGCACATTATATATCTGTAAAATAGCCAAACATTTCCTTTCCGTTTATATAAAGTCTGTTAAATATCCGAAAATTAGAACCAGAAAGTCTAAACTGCTGACCTTTTCCACAGAATCATCTACAGACATCAGCGTCTGGAGCCTCTTCCTGTGCAGGTAGTTGGTGAACTCCATGTGAATGGGCTTCATCGGGCCGGTGTACTGCATGATCCAGTGCTTGTCCATGTTTGGAGCGTAGTTATAGCTGGGAGTTCTGCGTGAATTAGCACAGCATGCTACTGTGAGAAAAACATGCACCTGTCTGCAATTTCACAAGCACTTGCAGTTGTCGGAGTTGCCTGTTGTATAACACACTTGACAAGCATCAATAACAGAGCAGTCGACGGAAACGCACTAATTCTCTTCGCTAGGTGTTTTTCTTGGGCTCGCTCTCCATCTCTCCTCACACCATGCTGAGAGTCTCAGGGTTTCTTGGCAGGGTTTAATCGTTTGAGGGTTGGCACATGCATAAGAAAAATAATAGCTTCCCCAGCCTTCGGGCCCAAAATAAAGTTTGTAATAAGTCCAGCAACGACAGGGCTATAACTCATTTGCATCTGAAGTGGAGAATAAAAAGCTGGGTAAACAGGAGGTCGTGGACTTGTTTGTGGAGCTAAGGCTACGAGATGGCCACCTGTTGACTGCAGTTGGCTAAAAAACATGGCCTTCCTTCGCTTTCCAGACCAGACTCTTGTGCCTGGTGTCATAATGAATGATGGCCACAGGAAAGCTCCTCTCTGTCTGAGAGGACGGCTTCTGCCCTCTCCTACTCAGTCCGTCTTTGTCCGCTCACTGAACTTTTCACCCAGCTAGCGAGGCACACTAATATACCACACAATAGAAACCCGTCTCTTCTCATAGGTAGAGCAAATTTGGAATTTGGAGGTCAAAGGATGGAATTAGTCCAGCGTTTGTCTTTGAGATAAAATACTTGTGTCATTTTTGTAGTTTTAGCACAGGAAGCATCACGTGTTTTAAGAAATCTCCCTCAATGCGCTTTCGTTCTTAAGGTGATAGTAAAGTTAGTGAAGGAAAAAAAACCAAAACGCATACACAAATCTAAATATTGGTATCAATTACGTAATTAAAAAGCTCAAGGGATTTCGTAATGTTTTTCTTTCCGATTAGCGAGAAAATCATCTGTGGCTTTATTTCACTTTTAGATAATGGCCACCTAGTAGGACTTTTTATTATGCAAATTAATGTAAAAAAAAAAAATTACATAATACATAAAGTATAATGTCAAATAAATAAAAGTAAATAGAAAAAAACATGTATTAAAACTTTAGTAAAATATGTAAAAAACAATAAACAAAATGTACGTAGGTAAAATATAAATAAAACACAAGTAAATAAAGCAAATAAAAGTAGAAATTAATTAATAAAGAAAGAGAAAAAGAAAAAGAGAAAGTTCGTTTTCTTCCGGTTCTTCTTTCCCGCCCCCTTTCTATATTTGGTGGAGCACCTTGTGTGCTTTTTTGGATATGTGTGCTCTGTTCATTTTTACGCTGATGATAAATAACCCCCCAAAAGTGTGTGAAACCCTGCTGCATCACTCCAGAGCACAACCTGCGCCTGCCATCTGTTTCCCTGCTCATTTGGCACAACTTGCCCGGCAACCCTTTCGGCACCAGAGCGCCTTGCCAGCCAATGTGAACCTTGGGGTATCCAAGTGTGATCCATTCAGAGCCCATGCACTTAAAAAGATATTAATAACACAAAAGGGTCTTCTAAGACAATGCATTCCCCAAACCTACATGCTGAAAGGCATGATTGATATGAGAAGAGCCAGAATGTAGTGTAGGAAGACAGGCCGAAAGAAATGGATAGGCCCGAGGGACAAAAGTGCGATGTCGCTCTGACCAGGATCCTGACATGCCTGGGATGTTAAGGACTTGGAGATGGATGGCCTGTTGCCACAGCGCTGTTTGCGGAATAGGAACCTAGCCACGAAACTGATGATAGTGCAGTGAACCCATCAAGGTCTTGGCTCCGGAGTGAGAACCATAAAAATCTCATCCCCCATCATCTTACTTGGCATATGCCAGAACTTTACTTGGATGATAAATCACTTTTCACGTTCCAGAGTGGTAGAGTCGAGTGTGAAGTGCATTTCAGTGCACTGTCATCTCTTAAGAGTTTAATTTTAATGGCATATCTAAATATATGAGGCCACAAAAATTCCTGTAGCTACAAGCTTATATTTACCTGCAAGCCAAATTATAATGGTTTAAAATTTATAGGAAAATGTTCTAGTCTGCCACTGTTCTACTAAAAAAATGCGCCCCTCGGAATATCCTATTATAAATACATACAGAACAATAAGAATATCTAGACTCAACAACTGGAAGGCCAGAGTCTACTCTGGTAGGGCTTGGCTCTCGGACAGGATAGACTGGGTTCAGTGGAGTTCATCGCTGTCGCTCTAGCAGAGTGTAACTGAATGTTCTGGGAGTCACTCACATGTGCTGGGAAGCGTTTGGGAAGAGCTCGGAGTACTGAGGAGCTGAATCCTCCGGGCCGTGAGGCGCTGCATGACTGATCACCATCATCACCGGCCGATGCGGGTACATGCGCTTGGACATTCGGAAGTAGTTGATGCTGTCGTTGGTGATCAAATCAGTGAAGTAATCCTAAAACAGAAAAGAAAAAAGAAAATCATGCATACATAAAGTGAACCTTCTCAATATGGATATGCTTTCTTTCACAGACTGAACAAATAAAGCAAGGGTCAGTTATTTATTTATTTTTTTATTTATTTCTAATTTGGAAATAATTCAAATGATCATTTTGGAATAATTTCTATTTTTATCATTAATATTTTTAAAACAATTTAAACAATTTAATTCATTATTTATAAAAATGCATACATTTTGACAAATACACAGATTCTGTAATAAGTATTCTTAATCACTCAGTTACTTTTCTTGCAACAATACAGATTTTATTATTATTTTTTTTTTAATGAATTTAACATTACCCACAACAATAGAACTAATGCCATGATGCTCACAAGACAGCGCTAAGCACAACAAGGGCGTTGACGGCTTCACTCAACATCAACAGGGTCTTGGCCTCCATGAGTCTGGTGTTATGACAACACTGAGGACTCAATCTTACTGCTATGAGGCAGCAGCAGGAATGCGCACAAGAGCTCGGGGGTAAAAAAAAAAAAAAAAACACGTGATACTGAAGCCATGAGCCCTTTGATGGCATTGCTCCTGGTCTGGGCTGTTTGTGGGAAAGTCACGGCACCCCGCTCTACCCTCCCCATCACTAAAACACGCAGCAACCAACATCTGTAGGAGTGAACGTCTTGTGGAAGTTATTGTTTAGAGACGTGCTCAGTGGTCCTTGCTCCTCCGCATTACAGCAAAACATATCCATGTCATGTCAGGGTCTCTGTTGTACAACTAATTGAACCAGCATGTTTGTTTATATTGGAAAACTATACAGTAACAGCTTAAATGTTTCAGTCAATTAGAATCTGAATGTACATAAAAATCTTGGACAGAATGAAGACACAACCCGCAAAAATACTTATTAATTTACTTGTTGACTGCTAAACAGGAGTAAAAGGCTACAGCTAATCTGAAACAGAAATGAGAATCATTTTTTGGGGCAAAATTTCTGGCCAAGATGTTCACAGCTCTGCCCACCTATTCACTCCTTAAATCTCAATTTAAACAAGGACATAAGTGATCCTAAGATTTCCAGGAACCACTTGAACACTTAGCCACTAAATTTCTGGAAACCTCACAGAGAAACCTTTAGCCTCTTGTGCCTCTCCACTTGTGGGTAACTTAACACCTACGTCCAATTCAACAGGCAGGTTATTGACATCCAAGTAACAGTCCAAACATTTATTTGCTCATCCCTTAGACTGCCGCCAAGCTAATTTATGCCCAAACCATGAAACCTTAGCACAAATTTCAGATTCCCCAAAAATATGCTACCTGAGAGATGAGAGATAGGACTAAAGGAATCTAGAAGCTTGCTCTAAAGTACTCTAGAGACGGAAGATGGCCATGTCAAATTAAACTCTGATTTTATTACTCTGCTCGTATGGAAGGTCTTACACAAGGATGGCAACAACCTGGCCTCAGAAAAATATGTAGTCTCTCAAGTACGTCTCCGTCAGCTACTGAACAAACCTACCATCTATGAAACTCTGTTTTTATGACAGCAAGCATTTGAATTAACTATAGTAAAAATAAAATTAATTTATAAAAAAAACAACAACAACAAAAAAAACTTTAAAGCATTTGTATTAACCTTAATTAGTTCATTGAAATTTGTCAAAACCCATCCCATATTTACCCGATGTCACAAACAATGGCATGATTTTCCGTTTTTCTATTTCTTGTACTTTTTCTATGCAAAAATAGACTTTGGTGTGCATGATATGCAGTTGGTACAGTAAGTTTAGAGGTGTGGGGTGGGAGCGTATTATATGTAGGCCAAAATGCGTATTATATGCACACCAAACACGCACATCGTTTGCACGCCAAAGTCAGTTTCTGCATATAAATAGTACATAAAATATAAAAAAAAACTGTGCTATTAATACGCATTTTCATGAGCCCGGGCTCAATTGTATGCTCAAAATTTTTCTATAAGAATGTATACAAATGACATATTATTTACTGCAGAAAAACTAGTAGAATTATATCAGTATGAACAAAGTCCAAATGTCCAACCTGTCAAATCTGCAGAACAGAACAGAACAGTAGTTGCTTCCAAAAGGAACTTTGCCCCAAGGACAGTGTCTCTTTTTCTACCAAGTTTTATTCAGTGTAACCACCAGATGATACACAAGACACCGACGTAACTCCCCATGCCTCCTTTAATCTAACCACATTCCATGTGGAGTCAACCGACCCACATTTTATATGTAATTAGAGGCCTGAAATTAGTCGCGAACAGACCATACAATTGAACATAAACTGAAAATTGCGTTTAAAAAAGCTCTTGGCATGGTGACAGGGCTGTGAACTTATGTGACCAAGCAGACATACCTTGGCATAATCTGCTCCGTGCTTCTCCTTGTTCCCATTCCGACAGACGGTGTAATTATAAAAACGGGAATTTTTGATCAGTCCCACCCATTCGCGCCACCCAGGTGGGATGTAGCTGCCGTTGTACTCATTAAGGTACTTCCCGAAGAAAGCTGTGGGACAAAATAAAGAAAAAAAAAAACATATAAATTTGAATCTGTGTTCAGTGAGGCAGACACAAAGACTGAAATTATCATTTACGACAAGCGTCTCAAAACACTGCCTTTGAACAGTACCTGTAAATGTCTGTCTCTGCATTGTATACATGTCTCCTCTACCCTTTCCCCTCTAAGCTAAGCCAAAACATCTTGCAAAAGAGCTGGGCAAACAGCCAGTCTGCCCTGGAGAGTTAATTGTAGACTAACACATCAGCTGGAAACCACAAGCAGTGGTGAGACCTGAACCCCTGTATTCAGGGTCAGAACGTGCTGCCACTCAAGAAACACAGCACAGGGCTGCTGGCACGTTTAGCTCCATGTTTAACTTCCACAAACCAGATAAGTTCAAAATTCCTGTAAAACTCTTTAATTTGACCTCTAGGAACAAATGTGAAAGCAAAATTCCAGTGTAATTGCAGAACACTGTCAGACAAATGTATTTCCAAGGTAAAGTGGGAAACTGTTGCATCAATAAAAAAATGTATTAAATTATTTTTATTTTTAAAAGTATTTTAAAATAATAATAATAACATCAACAGAAGCAACTATTATCATCATCATCATCATCATCATCATCATCACACTAATATTACTTTTTAAGATTATCAACTCATGTTAGCAATATTAATAATTAATTAACAACAAATATTAGCAATATTAATATAATGAATATTAGCTCATAAAGACCATAAGGTTTTAAAAATAACAATTTTAAAAATCAAACTTTGCCAGTATAGGGTATTGAACTTCTTGTTTTGTCATTTGTTTTTCTCACCTGTTCGGTATCCAGTGTTGTTGAGATAAACGGCAAAAGAGCGTGGCTCATGCTGGACTTGCCAAGAAGGCGAGGAACAGTTCTCGTTGTTGGTATACGTGTTGTGGTTATGGACATACTTCCCAGTCAACATGGAAGAACGTGATGGACAGCACATGGGCGTAGTTACAAACGCATTTGTAAAAGAGGTCCCACCGTCCTCCATGATCTTGCGAGTTTTGTTCATCACCTGCAGCGAGCCTGACAAAGCAAGCGAGACAAATGTTCAGTAAATCAGTTTAAGAAGTTCAAACCTCAATATGTCGTCTTATAAAACACGCTGTCAAAAGTAGTCTCTAAAAGTGTTCGATGTGGAGAAGGATCCTTGTAGTTCTGTGGCCATGCAACGACTGGCTGTGGTTCCAGTACTAAGGCCCTTAGCCTCTCAGATGTCTGAGGGAAGCATTAAATATTAAAAGAGGAAATAAGTCAAACCTGTGATGACAGTCTGAGATTGAGACCTACTGGATGTTCCTCTCAGAGGAAGGAACTCGATCCAGTGACAACAGTTAGGCTTACATTATGGACAGATACCAAAAGAGACTTGGGTGGCAGATCAAGACGATTAACAAGCAAGCGAGCTAATGTTCTTAGGGGTCAAGTCCGAGAAGGTTCAACGCTTCTCTTTCCAAGGCTAAGTTAATAATGAACAACTTGTCCTAAATGTCCCAAAAGATTTAAGTGACAGTCCCACTGGTGTTCCCACAATGTTTTAACTAGTTAAATCCCTTAATAAACTCTAATTAACCTGCTTTAACACAAGTCTTCAGGTTTACCAGGCAGATGTGTTGAAGCTAAATTCTGTAGGAACATGACCCTCCAAGATCAAGATAGGACATTTCAGACCTTCGTCAGCCATTATGTTAGTTAACCAGCATTATCAGCTAAGCTAGGTTATGTTTGTCCACCAGCTAGATTAGTGAAATGTTAAAAATTAAATAAACATTTGTGTTGTTGAGTTGTAGGGTTACAATGGATAATGGATAATGTCCTGGAAAATTACCAGTATCTGTTTATTACAGTGTAACTGATCAACAATTCCAGGTACAAGCTATGTATCATAAAACGATAATTATTAAATTATTATTATTAAATTGAAAATTTGCATATAGCACCTAGGCATCTTTTGTTTACAATTTTTATATATTTTGGATGGAAATGTGTGTCTTTATATCAAAAGTTTCTAGATGTAGCCAGAAAGATTTTAAGAAAGGCTAAATTTGTTGTTAGGTGGTTTTGGAAGAAAAAGTTGCTAAAATTAGCATCAAAATTAAATTGGAAACACTTATGTGAGTAGCCAAATTAAGAAAAATATTTTTTTTCTGAGAAGGACAACAAAACTGAGTGAATTCATTCCTAAAACAAAGTAATATCTGCCAATGGTTAAGAAAAATACAAAAACATTTTCTTACCTCAGTGGGTAATTGTCTTATTTCATATTAATCCTTGGCTGATAATAAATGTTTATAAATAAATGTTTATATCAACAAATGCTACGAAATCAAATATTGAAGTGAAAAGTGCCAGTTCACACATCCAAACCAGTGAGGGGAATAATAAAAAAAAATGTTTGGTCTACAGTTCCATTCCCATGTTTCTTCAAGTATCATTATGGTTTTTGAGGATCTCTTCAGTAACTTTCCAGACTACTTGCTGATTCATAACTATTGCATGCAGAGCACCGACAAAGCCTCAAGAGATGTCTCCACCTCACTCGTCTGCGGAACAGATGGGCCATTAATGATGAATTACATCTGGTATACTCACCCAACTCCACATCCTGGTCATCTGTCATGATGAGTATGATGTTGGGTCTGATGTTCCGTCGGTCACCTTGAACCCGCCCACGCAGTCCCTGACCACGGGTGGTGAAACCAAAGCAGACCAGTGGGGCGGCCAGGACCATCATCCAGGCCAGGCTCACCAGCTGCATCATGGGACTGTGCGAACACGAATCAGAAGGCTGGAATCCTCACAACGTAATCTGTTTAGAAAAGAGCAAAGAAATGTTAATGCTTTCAAGTTTCTAAAAAGGCCGAAACAAAATGTTACCATGGTTAATAGAAATTGGAGAGACTAAAAAGAACCACTTTTCCTTCCTTCACATAACAAATGACAACTCCAGATCCTTGTCTACGGCTTCTAATAAATCATTTGCATCTGTTTTTAAGCTCACTATCATCTATTTTCACATCCATCCACAAGAACAGCAACAGACCATAGAAAATCTCAAACCTTGCACTGAAAATAAACGCACACACCCCCCCCTTTTAAACAAATCAACACATGCTTTAAAGTTCCAGCATATTTCCAGGATGTTCGCCCACTAAAATAAACACAAAAAGATACTCTATCATAAAAGGCTTGCATAAAACATAAAAACACTCCATTACCCTACCTGTAAAGTTATTAGCTTAGTAGTGTCACATGTGGCGTCATACACCCAATATCTTTACTTCAGGCCTGCACTCATATTTACAGACACTTTCTTGAAGTCAGAAAGGCCTGAGTGTCTCTCTCCGTGTGTGCAGACAAGCCAGCTCTTTCTCTCTAATCAGTCACACTCCTTCAGTACCACTGAAGCCTTGCTATTGGCTATTAAGAGCTGCACCGTCCCACACCCAGCCAATCATGTTTTATGGCCAAGTTGTCATTCAAAAAGCCCAAAGCTTGTGACCCCTAGCGGACACCCGGTGGGAATTACGAAGCCAGTGAAGGCAGTACGGGAGAGAGGGTTCCGCTACATTAACCCTTGTGCTGTGGCCGCCAGTCGCACGTTTACACGGCATGGCACACACCAGCAAAGATTTTCATGTTCCACAGACATGCTTAATTTGATGAAACCACATCTTGGGGTTAAGCCTCGTAGTTGTTGTTCTAATGCTCGAGGTAAAGTCATTTTTCACATTTTAATTTTCCTGATGATTGGCGTCATGCATGAAAGGGGTTTGATTGATATACGCGTCTACTTTCTTTGCAAGTTTATTGTATAAACCTTATGGAGGACCATATTGCATGTGGCCCCATGCTGATCTTTGTCTCTGATCAATGAGCTGTTAACAGTATGGCCATTTATGCACCTGAGCCTCGTCACATGCCATTCATTTGGCCTGATAATTTTGCTTGGCATTGTAACTGACCCGACTTTCGTAGTCGTTTCATACTTGTGACAAAAAGACCAGTGAAGAAATAAATGAGTAAATTAGAGTCAGCACTGGTTTTACAGTATCAACTCTGGGCCAATGTGTCCGCATATTCAAAATAACAATACTGCATTTGACATGGAAAATTCCTTGAGAATTAGTGACGTAAATCTAAATCATATGAGAAAGCAATGATGTCTTGGACATGTGAACAAAAACAAATGTGTTAGTGTTGTCACAAATGTTACGGAAATCAAAGAATTTAAAAGGAATTTAGATTAATCAAGAAAATAGTAATAGACCGGTATTTGACTGCAGAAAACTATTTTAACTCCTTTTCGTGCTGAAAATAGCTGTTAATGGTTTTTGTTTCGCCAAATTTGTTTGACTTATGAATTAAGCTATGAATTGTTTTACATGAATTGTGCAAAAGATCAAAGTTAATTTTGAATAGCAACATTTGACAATCAAAAGTTTATTTTGCATTACCGAATATTGTCATTGGTTGTTGAAAATGAACACTAAGAAAAAGAAAAATATTTACTTGCACTCACAACACTCACAAAAACAATGGTGTTATCTAACTCCAAAAAGCAGTATAAAAAAATATGAGGGCTGTATTAAACATCATCTGAAGCCATATGATGGCTTGCCACTGCCTTTATAAGGCTTTTTTATAGCTTGACAGATGTGATTGTAATGAAGAAAAAGATAAAAAAAAAAAATAACGTCATATGGATTAGGAACAACACTAGGGTGAGTTAATAATGTAAATTACAATTTTGAGTGGGTAGACCACATGACGTTTGATAAGAAGGAGCTGTTGAACGGAAAACCATGTGCTTGCCCTCCTCTATCATTGTGCAGATGATGAGCTGCCTCTCAAATGGGGCTCTAAGAGCTTTTTTGGACAGCGTGGATTTCAGTCAGGCAGCATGAGGGATAGTCGGTCCAGTCACCCTGACAGCACTGTGCAAACACTGGCGCTGTTTAGACAAACCCCTGGTGCTGGGGATGGCAGAGTCCAGTCAGACCAGAATGTACACGCGCGCACAGAGTATGACTTCCAGATCTCAAGAATTTATATAAAGTCCCCCCTCAAACGTTCCTTCATAAGCACGCCGCCTTTCCATCATCCGTTTAATGTCTACGTGGTGGAAACTAAATTGACATTTCAGCATCGGTATTCAATTTGAAGTGCTAAACGAGTCCTTTCACTGACATTCTCGTGTGACACTACAAGATGAACTATTGTGTGATGTGCCTCCAGCGATTTGAAACTAACATTAATAATGGCAGCCAAAAAAAGTCCACATGTAAAATGACGAGCCAATACTGTGCTATTTAACTCAATCATGTGTTCCTCAAGCAACCCTGAATTAAACTGTCTCTGCCCTCAAAGATGACACATTCACCCTCATTCCAACACTGTAATTTTAGAATACAGTCAACCCAAAATAGCTCTTCTATTTTCTTCCCTGGAGGGATAAAGGGTCGTAAATTATAATTTAGTTTTAATTACCCTCATTACTGTGAAAATGTGTTCCAGTTGGTGGCACTGGCAAGAACATAAACCACTACTTTTCTCTGACGCTCGAGTCCTCCACTGACCCTTTGCCTACGAATTCCAGACCTGCTATCCTCTATTTCCATGAATAATGGGAAACAAAGCTTCCACACTTCCATGACTCTCTAACACTGAATCAGCACTGGGCTGGTATGCAAAAATGATGTGATGTTTGTGTCTGAAGCCTTCAGCGGAAAACCTGGGACTTCCTCTAGAGTAGTCAAACCGTTATTTGGATAACGTGCTTGTAATGTGCAGAACAAAAAGTACTTCTAATACACTCGCTTTAAACTTTATGCAACTATTGCTGGTTTATTAAAGTACAGTGAGATTATAGTGGTAAAAATTTAAAGCACAAAAAAAGGAAATCAAAGAAAAAATTTACCAAAAAACACCTAAAAACAAAATCAAAAACAACTAAAATACAAATTAAAAACAAGATGAAAAAAGCTAAAAATAAAAAGACATTTAATTCTGAGATGTTTTACAGACTACATTTGTGTATTAAAAAGCACCATAAGTTTAAGTGAGGACTAGATGACCAAGTAATCTAATTACAAGAAAATGTCCGAAAACATACTGATAAAATCCTTTATAAATTCATTTTAATGAATTTATTTAAACAAATTTATAATAATTTTATAACACAAATTATAGTAGAACTAAGTAGACTTAAGACTATTTTGAGTTGTGGTTGAGGTTTTTGTTGATATATGATGAGCAGAGCGCCTTTGTAGACCTGCATTGCTGAAGAACACAAGAACGTATTCTTCTGGCTCACAGACAAGCACCAGAGCAAGCATCATCCCAGCCCTTATTGTTTTTAGGGATTAGAGGAAATGACCCAGTAAATTAGCCTCTACTGTACTAATCAGGGCTAAGCTAGGGGAATAATATTTGAGACTTATTAAGAAAAAAAGGTCTCAAAGGTTCAAAGGAGCAAAACAAAAAGGCTACTATTGGACTTTTCAAGTCTGACACACAGCTGCCAAAAAATAGCCCCATATGAAAGAGGTGCAATTTTCAGATTAATGGATGACAGGACCAGGGTCCTTCAATGCGATCCAAAATCTCTACTTTTATGATTTCACTATGCTTTCAGCCCCCCTCCGTGCATACTAAGGCATCCAGCCCCCTTCTTATAACCACAAAGCGGTGTTTTCTGACATGTAGTGCTATCAGAGACAGCGGCTCAGAGGTTCTTGGCAAGCAAAAATCCGCCACTGCTGCCTGCGGTGAAGGCCCAGACCACATACTTTCATGCGCCCTGAACCCCCTTTGACCCACGTGGTAATGCGGGGTGGTTAACCCAAACCTCAAGCACCTGGACTCTCAAAAGACTCTCGGAAACGAGTGCCGCCGAATTCACTGGCTTCACAGGTAAGGATAGATGAGTTCCTGAGGAAGAGGCCGCACGATTAAGATCAGAATGTCATGACCCAGCACATTCTTTCCAACCGCACTGGGTTTTATAACATCTAGTCTGCATCACAAATGGTCTGGTTTCTGTCAATCCTTCATCCAGAAAGACAAAAATGGCAAGGCCGCATTCGCAACATGTGCGATCAGCTTCTAAAAAACACTTAAATGAAAGCCCTGATCCCTGTCAGCTTGAAATCATTCCTTTTAAACCAGAGCACCATGCAAGAACTCGTCCTTCACCATGGCAAAGTTGTTTGTGCATCTTCATTGCAAATGAGAGTCCCTCGTGAGCCAAGAACAAGCATAAATCAAACCAGATGGCACTGTTAAATAGTGAGTCAGCCATTCATAAATGCAAGGTTTCCATAGACAAAGACCGTCTCGAGGGCTAATCCCCCTTTCCATTCGCTCACTATAGAGACATCGCTTGCTCCATGTTCTCCACAGAATGTGCCTGTACAGAAGCCAAGTCACTGGAGAACAATCAGCAGTAAGAACACTTCACAGTTTATTGGTTGTGACAGTTGCATTTTAATTATCAAAGAGTCAAAGGCAAGATTTGTTTTTTACTTTCGCGACTCTGTTAAAGTGTTTTTTACAACATGACACTCAAAATATCCCATTACCTGACATATCACTGAACTAGATGTCCTGAAACTTCCCCCATTTCAGACGTTTGTCGGTTTCTAAAATGTTTATATTACAATTAAAAGGATTGTATAAATCACACTATTATAAATGTCCAATTCTTGCAGCTAACCAACTATTAATTGTGATTTTCCTCAGTAAACTCCTAATTTGCTGCTTATTAATAGTTAGTAAAGTATAGTTGTTAAGTTTAGGTATTGGGTAGGATTAGGGATATAACTATAGAATATGGTCATGTAGAATATGTGCTTCATATGCATTAAACAGCCAGTAAGTTAATTATAGACATGGTAACAAGCAACTTAAGGCCTTTATGTATAATGCATTTCAATGCATTATACAGTAATTATTCATAACGTGTGTCGCATACATCTCAGTGTAACAATGAATTGATGTTAGAATGTATTAGCTGCAGTTACAATTACTCATGAAATTGTACAATATATAAGGAGCATTAAAGCAGTTAATGCATTACTAGGGATTTAAAACATGACTTTCTTTAAAGAAGAAAAAGACAAGAAAATTCCTACAATTAATTTTTTAATTATTATCCTTAATTTTATTTGACTATTTTTAAGATTTTTGTTCCACAAAAGAATGGTGACTTTAGAATTACATGAGATTGAGAAGATGATAATATTAATTTTTGAGTGAAGTTCCTCTCACTTGGGTGATCTTCTGGAAAGTCTTACATGGCAAAAGACAAGCCGTTTGGCCATGACTGCACATAGATGACAGTTTTAGCAGAGGCTGTTTGCATATTTCTGTACGCTGATTATTCCCATCGGGGGAGAAATGATTACTTAGCCACAAAATTTTGAGGTTTGTATTTTGCAACGTTTCTTTTTTTAAAATCAGCCAAGACTTTGCTGCTCCATCCACGGTGTCAAAGCCTACAGAGTCGTGGAGGACTGTGGTCAGGCACACCACACGAGCCTCCATCAACAAGAGCCGTCCACCCACATGTGAGCAAGGAAGGCCAACAAAACTAGTGTGATGCAAACCAATTTTAGAATGTGCTCTCAAATGTAACATTGGACCCCATTGATTTTCACTAGACTAAAATACACCGGAGACATTTTTGAAAATATGTTCATATTGTTTAACAGAAAAAAGAAATTCATACCAGTTTTCAGAACAACATGAGAGAATTTCTACTTTTAAATGAACTTTACATACATAGGAGTTTCTGCAGAGGCAGAAATGTTAGTATATTTCAGTATGCTGATTATTCCCATTGGGGGGAGAAAGGATCATTTAGCCACAGAAATGTTTAGGTTTGGATTTTGACTATTCTTTTTTTCAGTGTTAAACCCTACAGTGTTATGACAGAATTTGACCAGGCACACCGCATGAGCCTCTATCAACAAGAGCTGTCCACCCACATGGGAACGAGGAAAGCCAACAATACTAGTGTGATTTGACCAGTTTTAGAGTGGGTACTCAAATGCAATTTTTCTTTGCTCAAATCAACTTCGGGGAACATTTTGTTCTCACTGATGGAATGGACGACTGATTATGTGGTAAATAGAAGAATGTGGAATCTAACAGAAGTGGCTTGAGTTTGTTCTCACATCACTGGACCGTTCTGACTAATCATTACAGAGTGAATGGATACCAACTGCCAGCTGACTCACACTCAAACACCTTTTCTAAATGGGAAACCCACATGCAACTTTGCTTTTCTGCCTGAAAGCTCATGAAACATTTTTTTTTTTTTAGATTAGTCACTGAAATAAGATTCAGCTGATGAAATTTTGTAAGTCACAATCCTATCTGTACTTAGTATATTTCTAAATTGCAGTATTTTGTAAACATACAAAAATAACTACCCAATATCAACATTTAATCATTTTAAAATGATATGGATTTACAAAATGAACAAAATATCAAAATTACAATATTTTTATAAAAAATACAAAATGTAAAATGAAAAAAAAAGAAAAAAATGTAACATTATAAATTCATTAAAATCTTTAATATTTCTTTAATAATTCTTTAATACCAATATGAGCCTTAATTGACATTCTGATCTCCGAAGTTCCAAAGCACCCAAAATCTTAAAACAAATGACTTTATAGTACAAAGCAAGATTTTTTTACAGCATTTCTACACAAACAAATATGAACTATCACACTAACAGAGAAAGCCCCATTTCTACATTTTAATGATTACATAAGTTCCATGAAAAAAGCCACCCATACAAGGCAACTACTCCAATGGAAGGAGTCTCCCGAAAAAGTTCTTTCAAATGCAAGCCTGTGTGCTTGAAACATCCCATTGATGTTCCAGGGTAGTTTTTCTCTTTGGCACTTACCATGTTTGTGTATGTTTCTAGAGACTTGACTTGTGCTGAAGGAACAGAAGCTTTTCTATCTGCTGGAACAGCTGAGCAAACCGCCAAAATCAAATCAAATCAGGAGTGGCAGCAGTTGTCAACAGTGTAATGCCAGCCAGCGTAAAAATGCCACTGTCCAAATAAGCGCACATGCCATATGGACGCCTGTAGGCCAAAGTTCTACATCCTGACAGAGTTATCTAGTGGTTTCTAAAGAAATGGACTAAAACAACCAAATTCTAGTGGTTATGTAGTATTTTAAAAAACAATCCTAGAGCGTTAGAAGATACACATGAACTACTATGAACTATTACTTCAACTTTCTTTTTCTTTTTTAGAGGCTTTGATGAAACATTTCAACAGGCAATGGATTATATTTAGCAGAGAATTGTTAGTGTTTAACCACTGGCATAAAGGCTTTGACAATGAGGTTTCAGAGCAAATAACGATGACTTTCTTGAAAACAAGTTTTATGCTAATCTCCAACAGAACCCAAAAGAGTGGGGGCTTACCTGACAGAGCCCATCTCATTCATTATTAATGCACGGAAATGTCATTAAAATAATCTGCCTCCATCAGACTTCAAAGCCTTGCTGGAAACAGGACCAATGAGAGTATAGGGCCTACCCAGTACAAAACAAGAAATAAAAACCTGCCAGAGACATCTGGTTAGGACAAAAAAAACGGATTTAGATGGCAGAAAGAGAATGTTAGGACAGCGGTAGACAAAAAAGATTAAGTAATTTGTTCTTCTGTGAACTTGTGCAGACAGTTTGAGCACTTAGACTTTGAAAGATTGATGCCATGGCCACTTTAGTTCCCCAGGCTGCCAAGCTGCTTTGCCATGCCAGCCCACATTAACAGGTTCTCCAGTGACACCGGTCTTGAACACACCCACACCCAGCTGCAGCTGATGGCAGTCAACCATGTCGTCGCTCAAGGACCCCATCCACTGGCTCCCACTTGCACCTTAAAGCCCACCCAAAACCCCTCTCTAATCTCCAAACTAAGCACACATCACTACCTCTTATTTCTGAATGCCAAGGCAGGGGGGCTAGAGCAAGTTTTATGATTTTTCCATAATCCAATATACTAGCAGCAGAGAGGCCCCTAAAGTCACGCTGTCTGAGAACCACGACGGAGCTACGGGTGACCCGTACAGAGGCAAACGTGACTCTCGGTGGGTGCCGCGCAGCATCTCAACGACTGTGGGAGAGAAAGAGCGAGCAGGCTTAAACACACAGCGTGCAGAATTCAGAGCTAAGCAAATTCCATTCAGCTCCTCCTCGGCTTGGCTTTGGGAGAGATTAGCTTTCTCTTATGAAGGCCCAACTCATTAGCCACCTGCAAAGTCGGCGCAGCATAACCCAGTCAAAGCTTCAGACCTCCTCGACATTCTCCGGCTACTTACCCTGCTGTTTAAATGCAAGTACAATCGACTGCGATTGCCAGGTAAGACTGAAATCAGCTCTGACTAAATTTGGCTTTCTAACGGAGATTCTTCCTGGCGTTTTTGCTCGAGTTGAAGCAGCTGAAGCAAGCCATCCTCGCCTCTTACGGTCAGTTGGGAGGTCTCGCTGGAGAGGTTTTCAGGCCATTCCTTTAAGTATGTGGTTAATGAAAGAAGCAAAAAAGCAGATCTCCAAAGACAGCATAATGGAGGAGGGGCAATGTCAAACATTTGGCCTTTGATCAACTCTGTATATGACAAATAACAGAGAAACAGACACAGTAAAAGTATTTTACGGGTCTTTGGTGGGAGGGGGAGAAAAATTAATTACAGCTGCAACCAACCATACCATAATAAATGTGCTTCTTTGTCTTGAGAAATGCTCTTCTTTTAGAGCCTTTAACGTTCTGTTCATATTCTCCACAAAACATACATCACTATGGGGAAATAAAAAAACCTTTTTATAACTCTAGATCCAGATTCCAATATTAAACCAGTTAAAAGGAACCTCCCAGAGAATATGTTTCATCTTAATTTAATTTTTTTTTTTTTTAAGAAATCTCCCTCTCACCACAGTGGCAAATATACCAAACACATTAAAATGCCACATAAAGAAAATATTCAAATTGCTTCAGTGAGTTTCCACTGACGTAAACGTGCTGAATAAATAAATCAATGTCTTTTCCATGAAATCAGCAGCCAGCTCCCACATGAAGAACATAGGGAGCCAAGCAAATCTGTTTGAGCTGGAGTATCCTTGCCGCTTAAGTGATCCTAATATTATATGTGCAGTTCACTGACTGAAGACGCGTGGCACCATTACAAGCCTGAAGACATAAATCCAGTGCCACTGGGCCACATCTATGCCATGGGGGTTCTGTGTCTTGGAGGCCAATTTGTTGTTGACATGGGCAGACGAAAAGACGTGGCCACAGATGTATACAGATGTAATGACCCATCTGATACTGACTGATGAATATTCCTACTGGAACACTTGTCAAAACAAATTAGCACAACTTCTTTGACAAGGAAGATGGTTAATCTAGGTTTTTGTGCACTTGTTCAAGTTGTAATGCTAATCCAATACAATTCAGTCATACTCCAGAAGTCATAGAAGGGCACAGGTGAAAAGAAAGAGCAAATCGTTGGGTCAAAACAAAATTAGAATGAGATTCCTGAAGTTAATGAGCCAAACTGAATTGTGTTCAAACCCTAAATATAAATACTTGGTTTACCGACTAGCGCACACAGCAGGCCTCACCACTGAAACATATGGCCTGTCTGAAAGTGGAGAGACTGTGTTACTCCATTTAATGTGAGGATCAGCTTTCAACTCACAATTATCAGCACCTTGAATGACAAAGCCATGTAAGTGCACAGCACTATATTCCATGCTAGTGAAACCACTAGCACTGCCCAGAGGATGTGTCCATTTAAAAGTCTAGCTGTTATAGCGAAGACTGTGGCAACCTGAAAGCTGAACATGGAAGCTGAATAAGGGGAGCTTAGGAACAGAATTCCAGACTGTTTTTGGGAGGGGTAAGGGGGTGGATGGAGGGCTCTGTCAGCAAGCCCCAGTCAGAGCATTTCTGTCCTAGTGTGAAATGGTACACTTCCAGAATGCAGGGCATGTACAGACAGAATCTCCGCAGAAAGACTATGAGAAAACCCATCCCTGACCTTATCCTTCACTCTCTGCTATAGACACCAATAGGGTGTAACCCATAAAAGGAAAAAAAACTATTTGTTATCCATCTCTTCAGCCACATGAAGAAATGCAGCCTGTAATTTGTACTCTGATGCTCCCTTCGCCAGAGCTTGCGGCGTGAATGCGTGTGGCTTTTTTCGACGCGTGCGATCACATCATTTGTAACGCAATTAACTCTGAGTGCACTGGCATTTTTCTGACACCTGTACTTACAGGTCACGCCCCATCCACAGACTGTATGATCTTTTCAAAATCACAGGATTCATTTTCAAAAGAAGTGCAGGCAAATATTCACATGCATTTACAAATTCACGGCCAGCAGGCCAAACCTAAAATGCTGAGTGCCAGAGAAAAACATGCCATATGTAAATGAGCCTCAGCAGAGCTCTGGAATGCCCTCTGGGAATCTCAGCTGGCCAGTCTCTTTCCTATGGAAGCCCATTTCAATATAAGAGTGAAAAATGTATATAAACTTGAAATACAGAAAATATAGTTAAAAATAAAGAAGTCAAACTGATATAATCACCAAGTCAAAAAGTTAAAAATGATTACATGATTACAGTTGGGATTAAGAAAACATTTAATTGACAAATAAACAGCTGCAATCACGACAAAGTAGCAATTTGAGACAAAGACATATCTGAGGTTGTCACAATTCCGAGAAGTCAGAATTTTTTTTTTGCAACTTGAAATAACCCCACTGCCCAAAAATGCAAGACAAAATAACATTGTGAGATTTGCAAAAAAAAAAAAAAAATAAAAAAATTATTTCTGAAGTTCAGAATCAGTTCAGATCAGGCTTTGCCTTTTTAGTTAAACAGGCTTTCATACTGATACTTGAACAGTCCTGAAATAAAATAGGGACTAGCTTATTCCTTCCTTTTGTATTATGAAACATCTGTCAATCAACTAAAAACAACATTCTGGTCAAATTAATTAAAAGGAGAAAACCAAATGCAATTTCCCTACCCTTGATCTATGTCTAATTTCTTCACTGCCACATCGATCACACCATGGCAACCGAACAGGAAAACCACAGAACCACTTCATTTGGATGGTACGGCTCTCCAGTGGCTTGCATGTTGGGCTCTGGCGAGACAAACCCAAAGCAATGAAAGGTTTATAGGCATTCCACTCAAGAGCAAGCCACAGCAGAGGTCAAACTCATATCCCTACGGTAAAGACGAGAAAGAGACATGAAAGTAAATCAAAGTTGTTCAGCAACAGAATACGCTTGGGTCTAGATAAGTTGCATGTCTAGAGCGGTCAGGTCCAAAAGAGGCTGTTATGGACCCACTCAATTCGTTCCTGCTGAAGTTGAAGAAAAAAATTAAACAGGAAGGGTGGGAGGTTACGTTTCTGAAAGCATTGCATGCTGTCTTTTATTAGGTGAGCTGTCGGCAGAGCTGCATGCCTATTCTTCCCCCCCAGTTGGTTCTCTATTTCTATTCTGAATTAGTGGAGGATAAAAGCATCACCCCCTGGCCACACCACCTTTTTGAGCCTCCTTCACTCCAATGCATCCTGACGGCTGCTTAATTGCATATGATATAGGCAGGCCCTTTTTCTTTTAACCTTAAATAGGATTGCCTGTTCTCTACAAAATTGTCCAGCGGGATTGTCATGGCATGGAAGATAACATCCAATGGCAGGTAAAACAAGCTACTTTAACATGTGATTTCTCCTAGGCAAAAGCTTCAGAGCTCTTCCACTGACAAAACCGAAAGGCCCTAACTTCTCTTTAGAGCTGGCTAGTCCATCCCAATGACTTAAATGGCACTTCTCTAGAGTGAACAAGTCCTGAATGTTTAGAAGATCCCTAACACTCTCCATTCTTTGGGCAAGCAACTAAAAGCCTATGCTTCTACTACTCATCAGTAATGACCATAATTGTCTCCATTCCCTTACCAATTCTAATTACCCAGAGGAGTTCAGGGAGGTGTACAAGATGCCCTTTGCTAATAAGTTCTAGATTTAGGTGCATCTTTAAAAAAAAAAAAAGTTAAATATAAGGAGACACCATTTGGAGTTCCTCAAATTTACGTATTTCCAGAATCTTTGAGAATCCCTAGATAACTTCTGGAGTTGCCTCAAAATACAATTTCATGTGAAATTATTGGAAGAGGAACCTTCATAGTCCTGGAGGGATGGTGTCCTCCAGAGCTCCCACTTGCCTCAAAACATTCAAGTGGAAGTTTCATGTATACCTAGTGAGACCTTGATTAGTTAGTTCAGGTGGGTTTAATTAGGGTTGGATCTAAACTCTGCAAGACACTGGCCCTAAAGGACCAAGTTTGGTGACCACTGGTTTATCATTTTTAAGTTGTGACTAGATGAACCATCGGCAGCCTCAAGTTCTTGAAAGGCCCTTAGAGAACTGTCCTTTTTGCCTAGAGATTCCCCAAATCTTGGCAATCTAGGCAAACCAACAATGGATTTGCCTAATGTGACCCTGATGGAACAGTGTGATGCTCTATAAAACACTTGGGGGCACTATTGAGAGCTTGTTCTTTTTTTCCTTCACAAGTTGCTAAAGCTGGAAGAAGCATTCAAACATCATAACTGCACCCTATAACAAGAGATAAGTGATAGTCACAGCAAAATTATAAACTATAGACCATAACATAGTGCTATGAGTTACAGATAAGCAAGACAACACCATGCACTGTCAACTCTCAATTACAGCTATGATGTCACCCACCCTTCCCTTTTAAATTACAACCTCACTTCCTGCAGGAACACTATTATTAAGCTGAGATAAACAACTACTACACAGTGTGGCTCAATTTCCTCTCTCACTGCCTATCTAAACAAGATTTTTAATGTCCATGTGGTGGGAATAGCTGTGTAACTAACACAATGGTGCTCCTCAGAGGATCCTGGGAACAGCTGGCACCATTGGCCACCTCCACATGCTGCCATTTTTCCAGCACTTGACAGAAAGGACCATACATACAAGACTGTTAAATGTCCAGCATGCTGGCAACTGTGATTTGTTTGACATAACAGCAGTGAATATATGCAACTAGTTAAAAGCAAATAACCATTTTATAAACAGCACAAGAGTGGTGCAGTGGCACAAGTGTTCACGCTGCTTTTGATTTGAGTTGGTAAGTGAACACGAATGGCAGGGGGTTAAATACTTAACACATGTCCAAAGCCTTAGGAAAACTGAGAAGCCATACAGGATATTAAATCACAGCATATGAAATGTTCATTGACAATAAGACTGAAATCTAAATTAAAAAATGATTCCCAAAGTTGTTCTTCAATATGAATCCTACTTCTCTCTCTCTCTCTCTCTCTCTCACACACACACACACACACACACACACACACAGCTTAGAGTTCATGCTCTCTCATGGTCCCACTCTCACGGTACAGCTGATCCCCGGTCAAACGCTCCAAAAGACTGAACAGCTACTGAAACAATATTAGTGTTGGCAGATCCAAATCTTCAACTGCAAATTATTCACAACAGCTGCAGTGGCTGTTTAGACTTTGACATAAAACCACAGCAATCTCAAAAAGATGCAGGGATCAGGATCATGTATCAGTTTACGCAGATATAAAAATTCTACCATTATTTACTCACCCTTAAGTCATCCCAAACATGCATGTCATTTGGTATATGAAATATTTCTCCTTTTGTGTTTCAATGATTAAAGTAAATAGGAATTTAAACTGCTAAGCTCTAAAATGTTAGTCTGTTTATCCGAAAATGCTTTCAGGTGGCTTCATAATTCATGAGTTAAATGTATCACTTATATGTTGCCGTTTTATGATTTGGAGCTCGACAGCCTGGAGTAGCCAGAAAATTTAACAATACTTTTTGCAATCCTTAAAAAGTCATACAGGTTTGAAATAACATGCACACGAGTAATTGACAACTTTCCTTTTTGACTGCACCATTCAATTATAAACAGTGCATGTAAATGAAAAGCAGATTCATATATTTAAACTTAATTGCACCAAGAGCAAGTGATTGATAAAGAGCTTTAACTGACAAGTTTATGGCATGGCTCTGTTCACAAAGAACGAACAGGTCAAGGGTATTGTCTGCTTTCAAACTTAAACAAGGGTCTGAGACCATAAACAACACCTACTTACATATGGCTCACGTAAAATAAAGACGTCTTGAAAGGCAGTTCTGGCTACTAATGCAACCCATCAAGATTGATTTGGCAAGGTAATTTTAAACCTCACATTAAATCAAATTCACCTGTGCGTTAAATTGATTCAGCGAAAGGTAATGTCTACATAAGCTTCATCTCTCAAATGTGTTTTCAAACACTAATGAGTTTAGAGCAACTAATAAGGCATAACTGTACATCCCGCAAAAACGAAAACAGACTGAATGAGAAGAAATGAGTTCCTAAATTCACGTCTCTTCATAATCCCGCAGTCGTCACTGGTAATGACTGCTTTCATTGTAAAATCTCAACACTGGTGCTGATGTATTTGTGGTTTTCTCAAATGAATTTCAGCATGTGAGTGAGTGAGTGATGTTGACATGGCTGATTAATGTGTGTAAATAAACATTATTCACACAACTCTGTCTTTGTGGCATTCCTGGCATCATTCTTCTGCCCCCCTCACCCTTACAGCTGAACAGTCCCCTCAGCAAACACCTCGCACTGTATACATGCCCGGCAGCAACATATTAATGCTAGACATCTAGTTCTTCATTGGCAGGTTTCCCTTTTTTGGTTTACTGGAGTTGAGTGAAGCTTGTGGCATGATTTCTTTTGAGTCGCCTCCTGGTTTGCATGTGTTGCAACCTGGTCCAGGAGATGTTCGTAATGCCACATTTGTTTAGAATGAAGACGGAGCCAGCTTAAATGCAAGACATGACTGATGCTGTTGAAATGCATTAAACTTGCCTTTACCGGCAACATGTGCAGACTCAGACTCTAAATTAATTTGTGTGTTAATATATAGGCAAGTTAAAGTTTAGACCAAGTTTACCAAACTTGAATTTATAACTGGGGATCCTTAATCTGACATATTCACTTCAACTTTTCAGCAATTAAATCAAGGTTTGCATGTCATCTTCATGCAGTTACATTTGCATAATTCGTCCAGTCATTCAGAAACCACAATCTCTCATTCAGAAATCTCTCTCACTGAATCCCAAAGCTGACAGCACTTCAGCTTCACACAAGAGCACCAAATGATAGTCAAAAAAAAATAAATAAATAAACGTTAAATACAACTAAACTCCCAGAAAAATCCCAGAAGAAAAACAAACTAGTTGGAGAGAGGGAGAATCAGAAGTGTTAGTACCTGGATGTCAGTCTTGCTCATAGGGTTGATCTCTCTTGCTGTGGGTTGTTCGCTCTTCAGAGCTCCTCAGTTTGTGGGGACCACACTGCTCCTGGAAGACAACCTTCCTCCTCTAATCCGTTCTCCAATGTGATGACACACACTAACCCCAACCATCTGTTGAAACACGTCCTCCAGCACTCAGCACAGTGGTGCGTCAAGACAAACTACCCAGTCCAATCAGAGAGGGTACTGGGTGGCTCTTCCCAGGCTGGAGGCAGGGACAAGGACATAAGGGAAACACTAGTCAGAGATGTCTAAAAACTCCAGCCACGGTAACCTGAGATTTAGAGAGAGAGGGAGGAGAGAGAGGAGAAGAGGAGGGAGGGGATTGAGAATGCGAATGAGAAAGGGAGGGAGGGAGGGAGGGAGGGGAGCACGTCTCTGAACAGTTATGTTGCCACTTGTAGCTCACAGGAATCCCACAGAAGCAGCCTGGGGATCCTCAAATCTCACTCACACATATAGCTGTAGTGTAGTTTCCTCTAAAGCCAGTGGCATAAAAAAAGAGTGTGGTCAGTTCAAGAAAGCCTTTCATAGACCCCAATGCAATGCCGTTTGCACTACACTGTTACATCTGCCCAACTCACACCTCCCTGTTATAAATCTTCAGCTGTCTCGGCAACATTCCTGTCCTTTTGCAATCTACTGCCTTGAGTTAAGCGAGAAAGAGATTTTCCAGAGATAAGAGACTGAGCCATGATCATTAGCGCCATTTAGTTTCATTCATTTTTAGTTAATGCCATTTGTTATGCTGTACTGGATTTAAATAGCTTCACTGTAATTTATCTGAAGCTAGACTAAATATTCAGCGTTAATAGCTTATTTTCTGTTCAATTTTAGTTTCGTTAAACATTCGCTTTAGGGACAATGTCAGAGTGTCTAAGACAAACAAAAAAACGTTAAAAATGCATGTGCCATATAATTATATTGGTTTTGAGAATTTTTGGTAAAAACTAAAGTCAAAAAGGTTTAAATTTAACTTGCTCAAAAATGCAATGTAAATGCAAATGCAATGTTACATTTTGCATATTAAAGAAGAAAGGTTACACTTGAGGAGTTTTTATTACTTATATCAGGAAAGCAACAAATGTATACATTTTCAATAAATTAATTACGGAACAAAATGTTTTCAAAATATGTATTCACAGAAATTTAGATATTTATGAATAACTTATTGAATCAAACAAGACAAAGTAGGCATGCCATTGTCCTGGAGGACCATTCTAAAAAAAATTAATTTTGGTACACCCTGACAATGAAAAACTTATTTTATCCTCATGTTCATTGAATGTCAACAGAAAATGGCTTTTATCAATCTGCAGCTCAAACATGCTAACCCTGGTTTCAGTGCTATCTTAGCAACTAAGTTCATCAGTTGAGGAAATGAAAACAAAGGCTGCTAAGTGACCTATTAGCATTCTTTAAAGCTGCTTTCACACCTGGTAAAAGTTTCAGTTAGACCAGACCAAACTCAAACACTGATCAATCTTCACTCGCGACAAGCCTCTCAAAAGCCCCAAATCAAACAAACATTGCAAACTTGTCATCACGTACCCTACTCAGGTAGCAACACAGAAGACTAGCACCTTTTATAGGTCTATCCTTTAATACAAATAATTTTTCACCATTTCTATGCTAATGATGATAATCTGGAAGTGGTACTAGTCTGAAGACAGTTTCAGGAAAGGCTGGAAGGGTCAATAAGGTCCTGCAGATGAGTTTTAGCATAGCTTAATGTTTACAGTGGAAAGGAACAGCGTGACTCAGGTTTGAGATCACTTACATTTGTAAAACAAGTTTTTTCCCCTTCTACTCATTAAGCGTGTAATCAAACAGAGTCTTGTTTTTAAAGAGTTTCCTATGCTACCGGACACAAAAGCATTCATCACATCTTAACGCCACTAGCATGCCATTGCGAGATTCACTCCGATCCATTTTCCGGCTGGCGCATTCAGCGGAACTACTGGGTGAAAACGGATACTTCCACCATTTTAGCAGGATTCTCGTTTTCGCTGCTGTTTAAATGCTCAGGATATTAGATTAAGAGCAACAAAGACTATTTTTTAACAGGGGCACAAGAAACCTCCATTCTTGGTTCACATGAGGTTTGGGAAAAGGGTAATGGGATGAGGGCTTTAGGGAAGGAGCTCAAATTAGATTGAATGAATTCACAAAGTGTGGCCCAACCCATTACAACTACACACTTAGTATATCCCGCACCTCAGACCCCAAAGCAAGCCCCCCAACCCCCCCCCAGATATTTTGTAAAAGCCTTGGAGGTAGAGAAGTGGCAAACAACCCTGTTCTTTAGCAGACTCATTGATCACTGACAGAGAAATGTCTCTAATTGTTGTCTCTAAAAAGTTGTTCCAAGACAAACAAACTCTCAGTTCAGATCTCAAGGGAAATTTGAGTATCTTTCAAAATAAGTGAAATCTTTCAGTTTTCGGTTAAATTAATTTGTTAGTCTTGTGAGCAAACCCATGTTTGAGTACTCTCTTGAGTACTCACTTCCTTTGTTCTCTTGCATTGTCTAAATAAAGAAATAAATGTTTGTTTTTATTGGATTTTATTTTATTATTATTTGAATAAAAAAAAAAATTCATTTCTGTCTAACAAATCCTTTAAAATGTCTTTGAAATAAAGGTTTGTGCAATAAAATGAAATGCATTGAAATGAAACACAAAAATGCATCAAACATAAGATTTTAAAGAAAATGAAAATTCTTTCATCAATTAGTAATCTGTAAGACCTTTGTTCATCTTCAGAACACAAATTAAGATATTTTTGATGAAATCTAAGAGCTTACTGACCCTGTATAGACAGCAACAGACATGATCAAGGCCCATGAAGGTAGCAAAGAAATGTTAAAAGATATCTTAATTAGTGTTCTTATAACGAACAAAGGTTTCGCGAGTTTGGAATGATATGAGGAGTAATTAAGGACAGAATTTTCTTTTTTTGGGTGAACTATCCCTTTAAGGGTCTTTGGGATTTCATGTTTGAGGCCTCTAGAATGGGACACTGTGAACTGTTCTCGTGTCAGATAAGCCTAAAGACCCCGCAGGAGGTCACTTAGGCTGTCCAGAGCAAAACCAAAAAAAAAAAAAAATCCCCCTCCCAATGCACAAAAGAGGGGACACTGAATTAACCCTCTCTCCCCTGCAAGGGCCCTCTCGCATCTACAATCCTAAATGAGGCTCACAGGTGCAGCGAGAACCTTGTGTGTGTATATAAGCTAGAGGGGGCCTACTTGGTTCATTTGTCTCATTCATTATGCTTGGATGAGATTTGGTGTCTTTGGGCCAAGGGGGGGGGGCAGAGAGAGAGCGCGAACAAGCTCTAAACATAAATGACATTCGTGGTGTTGTCTTCCACGGTTTCAAGTGCCAAAAGCACGTGTGCAATGCAGCCACATTCTGGATCAAAGACTTTATAGAGTCAGCTGCCTAATGCTTTGACCTCAAGCATGCTCTGATCTCAGCAAATAACCCCATCTCTATCCTGAAATACCCACATCTTTATCGCTAACATACATGAGCTTAGGTGTCAAAGACAGAACACATCTCAAAGGGCACTTAGGATGCACCAAAACTCAACAGCCATCCAAAAACAGCACTGATTGCCATTCATCAGGCTGCAACATCACACAGATCAAAAGGTAAACCAGTAAGCTAATTGCAAACTAATTGCACCACTTTGATTTCCCAGACAGCGGTGACCATTGTCAGGCTCGTCAGCGCAGTTCTTTGAGATTCGACATCAAAGCGGGTTGCTAGTTAACGCAATTATCACTATACAGACAAGTGTCATGTGTGTCATGTGGCTCTAATCAACCAATAACTATGGGGTGGAACCTCAATTATTAAAACTTAAATCAGAGTAATTTCACCCTGTTATAACAGAGTGTGTTTACACACTGTCAAAATGACATTTAAACCACTATTTGCATATCTGTCTCAATCATTTTGTGCTGAGAGCGGAGGGGGATTCATGCCTCACTGGACTGAATAATTACCAATAACAGACCTGCTAATGTAAGGAAACCATCACATGTTTTAATAGCAGTTCAGCTGCTTTGCTAATACTTTATTTCTTGACAAAACAATCCTGTGTTTCAGATCGGGGAAGCTAACTTTAAGCTAATTGCCCGCACATGTCCCAGACTGACCGCTCCACGGATGGTTCCTTTTGCCAGAAAAATTAAGAGCGTTGTCAAGTACTTTCTTGGACCAAAGTATCTATAAATGCCTCCAGATCCCAAGCAATAACCATTTTCAGCTTTAAGCTGAAACAACTGTCGGAATAGAGTGTTACTTTAGCTGCTAGGCTACATGGCTGCCATGTGCAATCAGGGAATGAGTTCACGGGCTACTTATTGACTAACACTTCAAACGATGTATTGGTTTCATGGGCCCTCATTGCCCGTCGAGCTTGAAACCGAATATAAAAGTCATTTCCTTTGGAGTCTTTATCAGAACCATCATCTGGATCCGCAATATGGGCCCCTCAGTCATGTTGGGCCAGAAAATGTCTGCATGGTTAAGTACATTAGCATTTCTGAAACCTATTACATGTAAAGCCTATAACACGACAGAAAAAAGCAGAAATCAAATTAAACTTTTAAAACAGTAACTCCTTAATTAAACAAAATAGAGGAATACTTGGCTCCAACAGTTATTTGAGTAACACATTAATAACCCAGCTTTTGTGATAAGTATTATTAATAGGATATTTGTCTGCTATTACTTTGAGAGCGTGATGCTAAACTACACATTCTCATAGTTTTATGCGTCATTCCATTTCGGGTGAAGTCATTTAGCTATTATCTGTTTGATACTTTTTGGGTGAAATTAGGTAGTTTCACGTTCCAAGCCGTCTTGATCGTCATCTTGATGAACGATGACAGTGATGTATTGGCTGAAAGGGACAGGCTGTAGCCCAGACTGTCCTGGGGTTTGTAAGCCCCTAGCATGCTTAGTGGCACACCAGTATCCCAAGATCTCTTAGTCCCCTCAGGCTGCGTCACTGCTCAGCATCTCGGCGCTCGAGAAACAGTAAAGCACAGTGTGGCATGACAGCATGTGTAAATTATTAGCCCCACATGTAAGAATAAAGCGATACTAATCTTGCATATATAGCAGATGGAAAGCAGCTGCAATAGAGACAGAGAAAGATTCTGCTGCATTCTTCCACAGCAGAAAAGGCACCTCAAGCAAGGGTCATTAGTGTGAACCACTATCTCCAATGAAACGGGCTTTGAATCGCTGCATTGTCAGAGTGAAGGGCGGAAGACAGAAAGGAATTCCTCCAGGACAAGAAAACTCCCATCCTCTAAGACTCTAGGAATGAGACAACATAAAAACTAGGTCAAATTCATAACTTTTTTTTTTTTTATTCGTCACTATAAACTACTACGAACAGTCACAAAGCCAATAATGTTGCCAGGAAGTTGAGGGGGAAGATTTAGATATTCATTTGTTGATTTTCTTGCAAGATAAACCGCGTTACATGCTACTTATAGCCAGAATCCAAAAGAAAAATAGAGAGATAATGAGTAAGCTCACTTGAATATAAAAACGTCTCGATATGATCTCTGGCATCGTTTGTGGGGTTCAGCTAAAACCAGATGGCAAGAGCACAAACCGAGCACTTATGACACATGAAAATTTTAAATCATATCCTCAGTGAAGAGACGAGAGGGAAGGCGAAAGATAAACACGTTTTTTTAATGTGAAGCCATACATTAGCAGGTTATCAGGGCTGACAGCAGACTAATGGATTCAGGTCTGGTGGCCCACATTTCCATTCATTTTACTCTCTTGCGAACCTCTCTTGCCCAAGAAAAGACCTTTGGCATCTTATGAAAAGTAGGGGTTACAGAGCCTCATGCCCATTTCTTGCCATAGAAATAACAAATATATAAAAAAATAATAATAAAAAGAAAAATATTATCAAATGTAAATTAAATAATGATATACATCTAAAATAAACAAATAATCTAATATTAAATCTAAAATAAATAAATTTAACAATTACAAATCTAAAATAAATAGAAAACCAAATCATTTAACATTAAATATAAAAGAAAAATACAAATCTAAAGGAAAAGAGAGTACAGTTGAACATTACACCTAAATGAAAGAAAAAAATAATAAAACCATTAAAAAATAATAATGTATACACACACACACACACAGAGACACACACATATACACATACATAAATATACACATGAAGACGATTTAGTACAATGCTAATTACAAACTGTAGTCAATGTAGTGTGGATTCACATAAAAATTATACAAGCATTTGTGCCTGTTTTGGTGGACAAAAATGAGTATGAGATTTTACTAGGGCCGCATCCACCACAAGTGCCTTTTGGGTCTTTGGTGAACTTCATTTGAACTTTTACTTGCCCTATACAGAAACTAGACTTATCAGTAAGTTTCTAAAACTGTATCAAATCTGATAGGATACTCCTGTCTTTAGGGATCACTAGATCCCGGCTACTTCCTCTAGGTTTCTCATCCCAGGCAAATAATGCTCTGCGTCCGGAAGCACGGTTTAATCCTCTCAGGCCCAGAGGTGAAAAGCAGGAACAAGACAGAAAAGGCAAATCCTCATGTGAGGAGGCCCTGTCCGCACTTCGACATCCTGAAATGGCTGGTTGAGTATAATCCCTGAAAGCATGCCGCGAGCAGGTCATTGACAGAGAGAATTAATGTTTGGTGTGTGTGGGGTGGATAGTTATCTTGATAACGCTCACCCCCGCTCAACCTTAGAAGTTGCTTAGGGCAGTGATAAGGAGAGGATTTGAAAAGGGCGGTTAAATGCATCAATGAGGGCGAACAGCTGAAGAGCAATAGGACAGTTCAGGACTAAAGATGAGATAAAAGGTGGAACCTCTGATGAAAAACCCAAAAATCAGCATTGAAACATGGTTGTAATTTTCTGTTAATATTTACTGAATTTATAAAACAATAACATATAGAATACAGAATTGAAATATTTGGTTTAAAAGATAAATAAAGGAGTCAACAAACGAGTAAAAATGTATTTAGTAAATACTATAAAGTATAAAATGTAAAGTCTAAAAGCTAAATAATTGTGCATTCAGTAAATAAATATTCCAAAATATAAAATTTAAATGCTCTAGAAGATAAAATGCATTCAATATAGAAATATTCTAAAATATACAATTTGAATATAATCTAAAAGCTAAAACTAAGTAAATACAGTTTGTAGATAAAGTGAATTGTATAAAATACATTAAAATCATTTAAAATGTGAAAGGTTAATTAAAATTAAAAATTGATCAATTAATAATTTGTTTTATAAAATAGATCTAAAGTATAAAAGTAACAAAAATGTTAATCAATTAAAGGATTAATAAAAAAAAAAAAGAAACAATAATAGCTGAATGGCCAAAAGATAAAAACTACTTTTATACATCTCTTTTCTAGCCATCTATAGTCAAACTTTACTAAACCACACAGGGAATTCCAAATAAAGTCTTTGCACACCATAAAATTACCACTAGCTTTGCAGATTTCTACATTAATATTGATTATACGTTTTGACATGTAAAAATTATGCAAACAGGGTAGACCTCACACGTAGAAAATGCACAAACAATATATAACACAAGCACATTTCTCTTTGTGCAAAAACTATCCATGGGTGGTGGGAAAAGACGCCAATGACTGTGGCTTTTTAATTCTAATTTCAGCCTTCGAGTAGAGGAAGCGACAAGAGTCTGGCAATTTGTGATTGGCATGAGAGAAGGGAACTCTTTAATTTAGCCTCCGGCTCCCTTCCTTTTTTTAGAGGAAATAATTACCACATAGCATTACCGCTAAACAACAACTGCTCAAGTACTGGGCTTTATCACATCACTGGGTATTTATAATGTTTATGAGTCCTCTCTTCTTACCAACATGAGGGGGCATTCGTATGAAAATAGCGGAGCAGAGTGCCAGCAAAGCCCTCCCTCCCTCTCCTCTCACCGCGCTCACACCTGGCTGTTTATGAAGGGGGCAGTTGAAAGGGGACATTATGGCCTTGCGCTACAATAGAGGACGTCTGCACCCAGGCCTCTCAGAGAATGGACGCAGCTGCCGCTCGGAGAATGACCACGTTTAAGGGTCCTCGTCACAGTGTGTGTGTGTGTGTGTGTGTCTGTGTGTGTGTGTGTGTGTGTGATGATATGAAATGATGGTGAGGGGGTTAATCAGCTCAAAAATGTGTGGAAAAATTTATTTAGTAAAAAAAAAAAAAAAAAAAAATTATAATAATAAATGTGAACTGCTAATGACATTCGCATGAAAAAAAAAAATGAAATTAGGAGAAGTATCATGTATCATTTAAAATGAGGTGGCACACTGATTCAAATTCAGTTAAAACATCAAAATCAAAATACAAGTATAGAAAAAATGGTATCGTTGACATTTACCTTGCATGTTTTAAAGAAATGAAACGTAAATCGTATTGATAGATAATAAAATTTTTTATTGTTTACTCCAAATAAACAAACGAACAAGCTTTAGTGTCTTCAATAGTTAACTTGAAGACACTAAAAATTTATGTATTGTATTTGTTATTATTTAACCAGCATGTTTTAAAGAAAAATGTGCTTAGATTAAAAATAATCATACAAAAAATAAATATAACGACATAAGATGTGATAGAAAATAAATAACAAAAATAAAGAGAAAAGCTAAACAAACAAACTTTAGTATCTTTAATAGCTAACTAGAAAACGTAAATAGATTTTATATATTTGTTATTATTTAACAGCCACGTTTTAAAGAAATAAATCCTTTAAATAGTGTGCTTAGAATAAGTATAAATACAAAAGAATGCAACGACCAAATGAACGAAATAGACAAAAACAAATCTTTAAAGTGACAAAATAAATAGATAAAATGAAGATAAATAAGCTAAACAATGCTTAGTATCTTTAATAGTTAACTTCAAAAAAGTAAATAAATGAAATAAATCTATTATTTTTATTTAACCCATGTTTTAAAGAAATAATTTGATTTGATTAAATACGTAAAAAAAAAAAAAATACACGGACTAAAAAGAAAACTATACAGACAAACTTTCATATCTTTAATATTTAATGTGAAAGGTAAAAAAAAAAAAAAATAGAAATATATATCAATTTAAATTTAAATATATAAATAAACAGGCAAACAAGACAAACACAAATGATGGTACCTTTGATCTAAAATTACGTGTTTAAATCAATCAGTCAATCAATCCATCCTTCCAAGTTGGAGCATGTTCTACTCCTTAGTTACTACCAAATGTGAACTGCATTGCTGTGTCCAGCAGCGGTCATCTTTTAGGACACTGCAGCAGATCACACGTCTTTCCCTACAGCAGGTGCAAATTCCAGTAATACCTCTGTGTTTGGGAGTATTGTGCTTTTATCAGAGCTGTTCCACGGCACTTGGAAGATAACCGGCCTTGATTCAGGATCGGTATAACTGTCCCTTCTGTTTAAAAAGCAAAATAGAGCTGTTTTACCCATAATAATTCACAGACTAAAGTTAAGACTGAGGCCGGGGCTATTTTCAAGTCTTGTGTGCGTGTGCATCCATTCACGAGCAGGAAGCCCTCTACATCTTAAAAGGTGTTGGTGGGGATCTGCTGTCATCTCGGTGCTAATTGGGTGCCCATTTAAACAAAGGCAATAAACAATGACCAAAGAGGAACCCTCTTGACAGCCATAAAAAAGCCAGTTTGTGAGAGGAACAAGAAATCCTATTCTAACCCCCACTGACAGCCACTTTACCCCACAAGCAGCTAAGAAATGTCCTCCGTTTAAGGACTGAGAGCTTGACCTGGATCAGGTTCATCTGTTCATAGAGCTTCATCTAAAACCAGCTATCAATTGACTTAAAAAACAGAACATAATGTAACTTAAACCAGAAATGCATAATGTATCCATAAATGCCTAACAGAAGTTATTTTTGTCAATTTTTAGATCCATAGTTGTCATAACCATCTAGCATCCTTGTCTAGAGTTATTTACTCAATAGCACCCCTTCGAAGTCCCCAAAATAATTCATTTGCACCGGTGTTGTTGTTTAGTATCACTGATATACTATTTAAGCATATAATGACAAAAACACAACAAAATTTATATTTCTGAAAGGGATAAATGACAATTCCGCATTAAGTACTTACTCGCACGTCGTTCCAAACCTGCAAGAAACATGAGGGGGAGTGATTAATGACTATTATTAATTAATGAGTGATTTTTAAGACCATTACTTTAAGAAATAGCGTTATTGTTGCGTTCTCAGTAACTTTTCAGTTATTCTGTTTATTGATTGCTTGAATGGTCGTAATAATTCATTCCATTTTACCTGACTTCAAAAATTAGAAATGTTGCTAGCTGAAGAGAGAGAAAAAAAAAAAAAAAAAAAAAAGGCAGTCCAAAAAAAACCTCTTGCAAACGGGTGACCTTGCTTGAGCACCAATGGTGTGAAAAAGTCCTTTGGAACAAACCAACTAATAATCCCATTAGACCACATCATTTCCTCTGGTACACATTCTTTGACCAAATGGCAGAATACACCTCACAGAGTCAAAAGAGAAAGAAAAGGGAAAGACAGTGGAAGTGGAAAATAGAAAAAAGAAGCTATGTACTTTTCAGCTGTGCAAGTGAATGAAATGTAAACATTGCTTTAGAGAACAGCTTTAGATCTTAGCAAACATTGTGGAGGCCCTCTGTTCCACTTTGTAACCCTCCCGGCTGGCAGGGAGCTCAGCCTCTTGTCAAGCACCAATCTTTTGTAGAGCTCGTCTGACACTCAGCCAAGCTTATTTCTCAGGACGTGCTTGCATATGCATGAAGGAAGGACCGTCCGGCCTCACCCCTGCCACTAAGAGCAAAAACACTGCACTCGATCCTGGACAGAAGGATGGTCCAGTTACTGAGTTCTTCACAGGATGGGCACTCAACCCAACCACCGTCTCGGAGCACCTACCCACATTTCAGACTAGAAAACAAAAAGAGTGAACAAAAGAACATTTGTTTTACCAGCCCACGTCCTCCAAAAGAGATCTTGATGGCCCGTGTTTTCGGCGAAACAGTGAAAACCGATAAATCTAGTTTTTCCCCCATCCTTCCTTTCCTGCCGACTATCATACTTGTTTACTTTCATTCTCCGCTGTAGATAGCAGCCAGCCAGAACACTTGCTTTCCAGGTGATTTCCTCCAGCCGATGTGAAGGGCTGATTCGGATCTTGCATGTTTAGACAGTGCTGAGGACTGAATGGAGGCTAGGGATGTAGCGCAGGCCTAAATTGGCAACGGTTTTCTTCATGACAAAGACTAAAATTCCCCTTCATTCTGTGACGGACACTGATACACCACAGAATTAAAAGAGATCCACTAAAAAAAAAAAAGAAAAATCTGTCATCATTTACTCTGCCCCAATTTGTTCCAAACCTGATGACTGACTTTTTTCCTGTGGAAAAGAAATTTAGAAAAAGGTCTTTCTTGGCCAAACAGTTTTGGACCAATTGGTTTTCGCTGTACATACGAAAACGGGTCTCTCAAAAAATATGTACATTCCTTTAAGCGAAAAACAAAACCGCCAGCAACTGTGACTCTTTGTCAATCCCAGCATGGGATGTTGGAGCACTGAGGTCAGCGATCTCAAGAGAATTTAAAGATTAAACAATTAAAACAAGCTATAACAAGTTATTTCACTCATAATCTTAGGATAAGACAGCACAGAAAATCTTACCTTTCTAAACATCATTCAACAGTCTTTTGGTGAACTTTAATTGAACTTTAAGTTTCCAGTCACAAAGTACCAATTTAGGCCTGTACTTTCTCCATGCCTCGAATTCAGGCCTAAGCAATGGTTTCTTCCATGACAAAATAATAAAATTCCCCTTCTGTCCGCATTGGACATTGATACACCACAGAATTAGAAGAGAAATTTTTTAAATACATCAACTGTGGCTTGTTGTCCATCCTAGTAATGGGTCCTGAGATTTGTGTTTATGTTGTGCTAAGGATGGAAAAAGAGCATTAGTGTTCATCTTCATAGCAACCAAAGATTGATCTATTAGAGTTTTTTTATATATATATAAAATTAAGTACTGCTTGCCTCTTGAGTACTTGATAGTTAAAACCCTACAGAAGTCAAAAAAGGTCTTTATTTTTTATACAAGCCTTTTGGCAATGTTCTGCATGATCTTGAAGCACAGTACCGCGAGTACTGATAGGCATCATGAAGTAAGTTTACATCTTCAGAGCTGCTGTTTCACAGAACACACACCAAGACTCCCACAAGGGTTAATAAGTTGTTGAGGCCAAGAATAAGATTTTCTTTGCCACCCACATGGATCAGAATTCTAAGCTAAGACAACAATATGGCTCCTAGTCCTTTCATATCTAAGTATAATGCAGCTGATACTTTTTGTACCTCACATCCTGTTTGCAGAAGACTACAGAAAGGCCCACTCATCCCTGTGAATTCATCATTTTAAATTCTCATCTTTTCTGTTATTGCAACAGATCAGTTACTATAATTATAAGCACATGGGTTACAATGTGCTACAGAGGAAACATTCAGTCCATAAATTTTTATCTGTTATCTTGGTTTTAAAAACTATGCATAAACAGAATATTATAACTGAATTATTACAGGAATGCACATACATGCATATACATGGTGAGATCTTGAAAAAAAGTGAGAGCACACACACACACACACACATATACATAAAATTAATTCAGCTGATCCCAATGAAGGAATTAACAATTCACCATATTCATTTGATGTTATTTGACACTTCACAAAGTAAACACTGCAACTTTTGCATCTGAAGAAAAACTAAGATATGTAAAAGCTAAGATACAGTTTATATCCAACATGTTTATATAGTATGTCTTGCCGATTACATTATATTATATTTTGCACATTTCGTCAGTAAATCTGGTTCTTTTATTAGTGGTAAATCTCCACCTGTGTTCAAATGGAGCAACAGTTAATACAATTGGTTATTTAACTGGTGCTTTATTTGAAAACAAAAACAAAAACTTTGGATAAGCCACAGACCTCAAAAATGATGACAAAAATGCATGCATGTTGAGCTACTAAATCTTTGAGAAATAAGCAAAAATGTTCCATATGGAAAATGTTTATACAGCTGTAATGCTAGTTTGGGCATTTGAGAGAATAATATTGATCTAACATGCTAAGTAAATTAAAAACTATTCAAATTTATGCATTTGCGCTTTAAAAAGCCATGTATGGTTGACAAATATAATTTCTTTCCACAGTCAAGACATTTGACCAAATATACTGCTTCAAGTAAACTTGGTGCACGTAAATGTTGTTTTGTTTATTAATTTAAGCTTCGAATGCACCGAGAGCTTTCTGAAAGATTTAGATTAACAGGTTGTGTACATAGTTGATAACTCTCTGATTTATGGAGTGTTTTCTTAAAAAAGCCATGTAATCTGCTCTACATCAGCCGTGTGGATCAGCAAAGCCTTTGCCGTCGAATAACTCCAAAAGCCAGTGGTTCACTCTTTGCTCATGGAATCAAATATGAAGGTACTAGACAACCCCCCCAAAAAGTGACGTTTCAAATAGGAATATACATCTAAATGGTACATTAGCGACCACCCAGCATTTAGATTGGATTACTTGTGCGTGAACGTATCCTCGCAGGACCCAAACGATTCCCTTCACTCACTGTTAAAACCAGAGCCAGCTGGCTTCACATCACCACACTGCCAAGACCGTATGGCGTTGACAGCAGGCCAAGCTCCACACTAGTGTTTCTCCTTCAACCCCTTTAGACAACACAACCTTATGGAGAAAATAATCTCCAAACACCTTGCCAGCACTGTCTTGAGCCAACGCGATCCAGACCAAATACTGGATCCAACTTCCTTCTACGTCATCCATTTGCAAGCGTGGGGCCTTTCCTGAAATTTGGATCTCCCATGAAGACTCCCATGCAGATTTATGCCAAGGCATGAACCAGTCGAACAGAGACATGCGTTGCACTGCTGTTGACTGACAAGGTCAATATACTCAACCCTTCACAGGTTTTAGCACTGGCCTGGAAAGGAAAAAAAAAAAAAGGCAGCACAAATACGTGGTGGGGCTGCATCCAAGCCAAGCTGGTGGAGTCAATTGTCATGCGCATGCAACATTAAACAAGGGGAACATCTGGAAAGGGGTATAATGATCATTAATAGAGCTATAAGTAGAACTGCATGTGCCCTCGAAATGGTGTAAGGCCCAAACAAGGTGTTTTGCATAGCGCAGTGGCGTCTCAGTGCCATTTTTTGGTTTTCAATAAAATTCAGTGGGTTTTTATTATGGAATGACATCACTGGAGATGTGAGAAGAGCTAATGACTTTTGACCCTGCATGTGTGTAGCGACATATGCTCTTAGATAAGTTGCGTCTGAGAGAACTCTCAGATTTATATAAGCTATTATTTATTGAACAAAGACAAATAATACTTAGCTATGGCTCAACGAAAAGGCCTACCTAAAGGGAAAAGTTTTGTGGAATACTGGAAAATTGTTGTCCGTAATTATGGGCTTTTAAACTGGAGGAACCTTTTCATAGTTTCTAGAACCATTGGACAAAGTGATCGTTTTTTGCACCCGCAGGAACTGTGCAATTGTTAATTGTGCAATTTACATTGTCTCCTTTATCGAAATACTCACAACACACAACAAAAACAGCTCCAATCATGGCATTCTCCATTCACTGTTTATTGAAGTTCATAAATATTGCAAATAAAGACGTCACTGTTGGTCACTTCAGAGTTCCTATTGCCAGTGCGAACGTGACCAGGAAAACAGCCTGAAGAGGAAATTGGGTCTCTATGAACAATCTTGCTTGTTAGTCCCTAGAGGTGATTTCTTACACAGTGTGAAAGCCCCAATTATCCTTACAATAAATTCACTGAAATTCAAAGGGACGTAATTTCCTTTTGATGTAAACAATGCCTATTCTTAAAAGATCTCTTTCATTTTCCACAAAATAAAAAGCGTCATACAGGTTTAGAATGATAATTAATTTTTTTTATTATTCCTTAGGCTTAGAGAACATAGGAAATTTTGTTGGATGTAGTGGTAGTAATGAAAAAAAAGCTTAATCCAGTCTCCTATCTGGAATACGGTGGCATCCCCCATAAGGGTTTCCATCCAATATTGCCTCGAAGACTTTATCTTCAAGACTTGACCACACAGACTAATGCTAGTTCTTTTCTTTTCCACAGTCATAAGAGTTCACTCTTCGCTTTAAATGGCCTCTGCCTTGTTTTATGTTTGCTCCTTCTTGCTTGACGCCATGAGATCTATTAAAATGCATGAGCTTCTCTTTGCCATTTCAAACAGAGCTGATTGCTCGCAAAGACCACAAATGCACACATGGCAATGCACAGACCCCCTCAAACTGAATGTCATTGTTTATGAGTGGGAAAGCAAAATATCCTCCGGCAGTATTTGGTTAGAAACCCGCAGTGCTGATCTAAATGGGGGCATTAATGAGAATTAGCACTTAGGTGACTTACAGAAACAACTACAGATCTGCTTTGGTAAGGGTCACTGCAAATGACAGCGATGGGGAGACTTGAGCCGTATGAAGGCTGGTGAACTGGTTCTGAATTTAACAAGGAAAAAAAAAGTTTGCTCTGTTCAACAGACCACAAAGGATGAATGTTTAGGCAAAGCTGAGGGTAAACAGAAGAACCTCCTCATCAGGAATGCCAAGACAAATGAAGGACAAAGATTTCTGAAAAGAGAAAAGACACACATAGCCTTCTCATCATGTTCTTGCCTATTTGTTGAACCAAGTACTAAAGCTGTTGAGTTAAAATGAAATGTATTTAACCTCTGGCAAGGTCAGGTGAGTTTTTTTCTGAAAGTTCCCAACATGGTTTTGACAACATAGCAAAACATAGCACCTAAAAATCATTACCCCACTTTATATTCCATTATTTCAAATGATTTACTTGAATTGAAAAGGTATTAGTTTCAGTTTTTTTTGTTAATGAAGCAAGAATTAATCTGCAAATTCTCCTGGTGCGGCTCCAGAAATGTTCTTGGACTTCATCAAAAAATCAACACATACCAGTCATAATTTGCAAGTTTGTTCTGGCCACTCGTTGTCTGTAGGAAAGCAATGAGTTCTGGAGATGACTGAATCCCAGTTCAGGGAGGAAAATAACCTCAGGGACAACAGTTTAGAAGGGAGGGGTCTTATTTCTGAGGAAAAAAGGAGAATAAGGGTAAAGAGCAGCTTCTTGCGTGTGGCACACTGGTGCATTTTATCAACAGTGACCTTCAACGGCAAACCACTGGCACTTGTTCTCACGCATGCATACACAAGTTTAATTCTCTAACACCACGGCACGGCTTCATCCATCAGTTGGTACACAGATGTGCGATTTTCCAACATGTGTATTTTAGTAAACAGTACAATAAATAGCAGCTTCAGTTTGGCACAACGTCTGGTTTAAATCACTAAGAGGTGGCCGAGCTTGTCTTCTCTAGAGATTAAAATGGGCTCAAGCTAAACGAACTAGCATGGAAAACCCTCTGTGGCCCATGTCAATCCTCTCTTGGTACTCTTGCAGTCTGGGGTTTGGAGGTGTTGTGGGCTCAAGCTATGAAGTGTGAAAGGAAAAAGGATGTCAAACAGACAAGGTCTTCATTAATCAACTCCTTCTCAACGCCTGTCTTGAGGGCTTGTTGATAGTACGGTGCGTAAAGGACCACTATTTTTAACAAAACGTCACACGGAGCTCATATTTTCCAACATACCATTAGTCTGTCAAAGCCACAACTTAGCCATTGTTATTTCTAAAGGAGGCCGTCAGGAGAAGTTCTACATTGTTATGATCTCATGCATGTCTGCTTGGAGACTGTTTTCAGTGACTGCCAAGTACAGGAAAAATAAAATACAATTGTTGTTTCTGAATAACATTTAACTACGACTACTACGACTATTACAACTACTACTACTACTACCACTACTACTAAAAGACAAGACAACATTGTGCTGCGAAGTGTCAGGGGAATGAAATCCTTTTCAGAATTCATGGCTTGCCTTCTCCCTGGAATGTTTGCTCTAGGCTTTTACAGGGAGTTCCTCAATGAATCCAACACTCACAGGACTCTCACAAGATAAGATAAGCCAGAATTTAACACAGCCCATCAGAGGCACTACAGGATACATGGATGTACATATCAGTGTTAAGAAAATACACTGTCTGAGCAATTTGCAGTGGGACTGATAAATCTGACATTTAAAAGCTAGGGAGGCAAACATTTCCCTTCACTAGACACTTCTCTAGCAGCGTCCGACCCCTTTTGTGACCAGAGGGTCAGCTGGCTTGTCAAGTGATGATGTATAGCGTTTAAGCATTGGACACCTTTCGTTTCAGCCTGAGGAGATTCCCAAACTCGGACAACCATGTTGTGTTTGTTGGTGATAATAGATATCGATAGGTAGAAGGATCTCCTGGAGCATCACAATACAATAAGCTTGTCAGTGGCTTCCTCATACAAGTGGCAAAAGGCATGCTGCCACTTGACAAACTATTTAACTATAGAAGTATGGAAACTTATACTTGCAGTATGAGTGCAAAAAATGTGTTAAACTGAAATAAAACCAGTTAAATTAGTATTGAATAACTGTAAAAAAATGTAATTTATTATATATTTCTGCATTCAAGTGATTTAAAAGTTTGCACTGAAACAACAACACTTCATCATGTGCATAGACTTGATGATGGGTTCCCACCCAGTCTACATTCATGCTTCAGTTTTATACGACAAAGCTGTGGTAGGCCCAGCATTCATGAGGAACAGAGACCAAATGTGCAATCGATTGATTGCTTGCATCCCTGAACCTCTTTGCTAGAAATTGCCCTCACCCAAACCCCTGCTCATAATAAAGAGCAGACGTCTTTGAGAAGCTTTATTTGCAGCATAACAGGCCCTGGCATCTTTTGCAGACCAGTGTAAGGATTTTTGCACCCCCAGGCTCTGGAAAATTAAATTATGGAAAGTTTTCAATACTTTCCATGTTAGACAGAGCATGATGGGCTAATTTTGGGAGTGGCAGCACAATAGGAGATGCTTCTTGAAGGAATGGCGAGGTAAAAGTGGGACTGATCACTTAGCTAAATTGAGCGTGCCTCATCCTTCAAGAGCCTGTGTTTACGGAAGAACAAATGAAAGCATCTCACAGTTGGTGCTCAGGAATCCCATGAGCCCATCCAGACGTACCATTCCTACAATAGAGCTGGAAAAAGTTAATCATAAATCAGAAAGTGCTGAAATTAAGATTAAAATTAAATTGTAATCGAAGGCTTTTTGACAGATCTGATGCGTGTCGAATGCAAGCTGGTGTATCGAATGCAATATCGAAAATAAAATAAATATTTAATAAATAAAATAAACGATTAAAAACTTGAGCGCTGCTTTTTTCAGCTCAGCTAGTATGCAGTATTAATCTTGGCAAATATTTCATATCAGACATCACCGGTTAATGTTTCTGCTTTTCAATGCTTGATAAAGTTTCAAAGACCACAGTGTTATATGACAACCTTGCAGTATTTTCATGCTTTGTTCAAATACTTATATATTTTTTTAAGTTGCTGTAGTGATGAAAATTGCAAAGCATCAAAGCACTTATGCTTCTGAGTTGCTCTGATCTATCAACCAGAAAAATATGTTGAGGCAACTTCAAAGGACAAATTTCTGTGAGGGGGCCAGTCATATAATGTCACTACATTTATTCCTGGATCTAAGGTAAAAGATCCTTTCATTCCTGTATGAAAATTGGTTTTATGAAGAAATAACTGAAATAATTTCACAAGGAAATTATGACAAGCACCAATATCCTCACCTTTTTATACATGTAAGCAATAAAAAATGTTTTATATAATCAAGCGTTTAAACGGCAAACTTAAAGACTACTATATAATAAAGTCATAATACTGATTATTCAGATGTTTAGATGTTCAAAAAGAATATAAAATATTAAAATATCATATTAAGCTTAGTAGAAAGAGTAGGCCATAGCTGAACATTTCAGTTGTAGAAAACAAGATCAAAGGCTCAGAGTGACATTCAGAACCCCTCATTTCAGGTCAGGCTAATTTCAAAAGCCTTAAAGTTGGAATGTTAAATTGTGGGTCGGCAACCAATTCACACCCTTTTGGTTGGACTGCAAAAGGCTTCCAGCTGAAACCAGTTACAATAACACATCCCGCCAGAACCAGATCAACTGAGCCCTGCTGGAAATTGCAGGAATCCTCACATTTACAGACTCTGCTTGCCAAGATAATACAATTTCGCCATGTCTATTTAATGAGGGAAACTAGAGTGACGACATTCAGTGGCTCAAACCTGCAGAGAAGGGCAGGGAGACACGAGGGAGGACAGAGAGAGACTCTTTAAGACTAGTAATGGAAAATTAAGAATATGTGTTATATAAATATAATTTAATATACAAAACATCAACAACTTAAACATTTTAATTATGAATACATAAGTTTATATATGTTGGAGACAATTTCTAGCAATTATCGTTGATTTGATTACACAGACCATCTCTGCATTTTATATAAAATTAAGGGTTTAATTTCGTTGTTATAGATTACTATCACTCTCTTCTCCTTGATACTGTTTAGTGCTTTGAAAATCGGTGTTAAAACACTCGACAAATAAAAGTGACTTCTAAACGAATCCATGGTGATTTAACCCAAGTTTGATAAAAAATTATACCATTAAGGAAAGTTATATTTTGATATTATTCCTAAATGTCATTCACAAAACTAGCACGAAGGGTATTCTAAAACATTGCCAGAACATCTAACCCCAATTTCTCAAAGAATTAAATGGGTGCAGCATCAATTCTAATAAAATTTGTGCATACATTGCCAAATACAAGGCTATTGTTGGATTTGCCAATGAACAGCTACAATTATTTGAGATTATGTAAGGTTATTAAAATGCAACGGGGGCAAGAAAAAAAAAACAAACAAAAAAAACAACAGTTCTAAGTCCAGTCAGAGATCACAATAAATGTAATTCATCTGTTGTCTTTCAGCTTCAGACCAAAGCAAAGTCAAGCCATCTATTTATTGGAAAGTGTCTATTCTCCAGTGAAGGTGTTGCTAAATAGATTAGATAATAGATTCTAGCGTTATGCTTTAAAATTCAAGGTTTCACAACTGGGTTGTGCTGCTTTATGGCTTAAAGTACAACTGTTTTTTTTTTCTTTGGTGGCCTTTAATCTTCAAAAGATCTTTATTCATGGAAGACTATATAAAATTGGCTCATATCTGGGATACAACAGAAATTGTTTTCCAGAGTTTTACCCACTAAAACCACATACAAGGCCCACATGGACCACTCCAAGTACATTCGATTTAAAAGTAGTGTCTTAAGTGAAAGTCCAGTATTTCAGTAATAATGTTGAACTAACTGACTGAATAAATTGCAAGTTCTCTAAAACATACAGCGAATTAAAGGATAAAAGTCTCCCAGCACTCACTAAAAAGGTTTGGTTGCTATGTGATTAAAGCACAGACATAATCAAAATAGAGTATGTAATGTTTTTAACTTATATGAGACTTGCCAGTTTTCAGAGCAATAACCACACCAAAAGCATTAGCCACGTCATGTACGGCCATATTTTCCCATAAGTGATAACAGAAAGTCTGCCAGAACAATGAAGGCGGGATTTCGAGGGGCCGAGTTGCGTTGGCTTCAGATGTTTTCCCTCGGGACCATCGCTGCCAATTCACTCTGCTTCACATTGTTATGCATCCAAGTGGGGGGTCAGTGTCAAGAAGCGCACCCAACCCATTAGGTCTCCATACCGCAACCCAACAGACTGCAATTCAGACCGGTTCTGTCTCGAGGCAGTCAAGACCTGCTAAATACAAAGCCAGTCAGGGACTGTAATGACAGCTGAGATGTGATCCTTCAGAGGTTTTTTGAGCTCCGTCAGCATTCCAGATGCCATTTATAGACCCTCGGGATCGTTAATCAAACACGTTCACCACAAGAGATAGTGTAAGATATCATCGAAACCACATCAAAACACCAACAAAGAACCACACTGTTATACATATGACATCACAATATGTTTCCAATTAGCCTTAATGTGTGATGTACAGTGAACAAATTTGTTGAATAAAGAGCGTGCCCATAATTTGAAGATGAAGTGGTTACATGTGTCAGATGAAAACAAACAAGGTGAGTATTTACAGAACACATTTTGTAAATACAAGAATTCTCTTGAACAGAAAAGAGAGCGAGAGTGCTGCATGAAAATTGTCATAATGATTTTATTTGCAAGTTAAGAAACTGCAGATTTATTTGGTATGAACAGAGCCATGGCAAGGGTAGACAATTTAATAAAACAAAACTAAATGCATGCCGTTGCTTGTGGAAGGCCCACAGCAAGGGTAGATGCTTATTATAATGACACATAAAAAAAGCTTATACCTTTAAAATTATATATTTATTTATTTCTGACGATACTTGAATCACTAACTTTTATATAATACTGTACGTTGCAAAAAGTGACAAAGCTGATTTTAAAATTAAACAAACTGTATGGTGATCACTGGATGTCACTGAAAAAAAAAAAAAAAGATGTGTCTGATTTGATTCATGCACAAGTAGCTGAAACTGAAAAGAGTGTTTTGGGAAATATTCCATACACCAATGCATTTTGTCTTTCCTTGAGAACAATTCATGTTTATTTCTTCCAGATTGTGTCCAAGCGTGACCTCATGTGAGCCATTGGCATAAATACACTTGTTAAAACCTCCTAGACCTTCACAACACATCTGCTATCAGTTGTCAAATGTAACATCGAGAAAGTCATCCCATTCAAATTGGAGGTAAAACCCCTATGCAATCCTGGATCAATGTAAGACTTCATACAGAGTTATTCTGAAAACACATGCATCCGAGAAAGGAAGAAATTTTGATGATGTTCAATCAAAAAATCTGAGGGTCAGAAAAGCTAAGAAAAAGATTTCAATCAAACAGTGCACTTTTACATTTTATAACTAGACATGGTAATGTCTTAATGGATTAGTTACCTGCCCTCATGTTGTTCCAAACTCATAAAACCTTCGATCATCTCTGGAACACAAATTGAGCCATTTTCAGATAAGGTAATTAAAATATTGAAATGTTTTATGGCCCAGAAAGGTAGTAAGGACATTGTTAAAATAGTCCATGTGACAGTGTTTCAACTGCAAAGTTATGAAGCTACTTTATGACTTTATAATAACTTGTCTCTTGTAAATTTATTGTTGGTTATTTTTAGGTTTTCTTTGTACGTAAATCCTCACAGAATGTTACATGGACTATTTTATTTTATTTTATTTTAATACCTTTCTGAGCCTTAAACGTGTCATTTGTGCTGTCAGAAAGCTCATGGATATCATTAAAATATCTTAATTTGTATTCTGAAGATGAATGAAGGTCTTACAGGTTGGGAAGGACATGAGGGTGAGTGGGTGAAGATCATTCCTTAAACACTTGGACATATTAGAAGCTCAGAGGACATTATTTAAATTATGTGAAGGTAAAAACAAATTTTAAGGGAGCTACCCATTTTGTAATTTTGCAAAAAACATTGGTCATTTAAAATGTTCAACGAAACAAATAGCAATGCTTAAAAAGCTAGATGAATGTCCAGCTAAAATTTTAATACATTTGAATAACTTTGATACAACATCTACTACACACATTAGTGAAACGTTCGCTCACAAACCTTGTGTTCTGAAAACGTTCCCTGTTAGCTGGGAGGCAGCACATGCTTCAGTGAATAACGCTTACGGGGCAGAGGAAGAATGAAAATGGCAAAAACAGGTCCCTCCAAAACACAAAGTAAAGCCATTAGTCTTGGCCACGGCACAGGTGTAAATGTTAAGAATGGCAGAATTCAGCACACTAAAGCTGAAGTCTCTTTCATATTAACGGCGAAAAATTACACTACATGCATAGAAACAGGGAAAAAAAAAATATCATCCAGTTACATTCTCATCAAGCCTTGGGGGCAAAAGAGTTTTGTAATAAAATTCAACAGCTTCAACCCCGTAGTTTGCGTGCATGGGGCTTGTATTGCTTTATATTGGACTACACACTGTCGTTCTGTTCTCTTGACTTTTATGCAGCTTTACAAATGTTTCCAGACACTTTTACTGTGGCTTTCTGGCTGAGACTCTAAGGCTGGGAGGATGTGCCATTAATTCCATCAAGGGGACAGGCGAAGCACACGCACAAGCTCAGACATTGAACAGAACGCCTAGGAGTTTTAAAAAAGGCCTTCTGATGATCTAAAAAAAAATGACGCACCATAAACACCCCTTCACCAGACATTTTCATATGTAAAAGCTAGAGAAACGAGAAGCAGAACACTACTACTAAACAGCACAGCACGAGCAGACAGAGGGGCACAGATCCAGCGGGACGGCCCACCTGTTACTGTGGTTATGAGACAAGACTGCTTGAGGAGAACAAAGTGGTGGGCTGGAGAATGCTTTAAGAGTCTGGTTTAATGTCAAAGACACTACAAGGCATCTGAAAAGATCATTCGCTCGCTCTTCGCTCACTGGATTTACAGCCCACAAGACATCCACTGTTTAATATGCATCGCTCAGAACATCTGGATTCTGTGGTGTAAGGGAAAAAGAAAATGCATTTAAGCTTTCGGCCAAGGAGGCTTTTTATTGTAACAATTAAGAACACTGCTCTGTCATTAATGACCAAAGTGGAATTCATTATTTTTTGTATGTTTTATTGTGTCACGGTTGTTTTCTAGTGCCAGCGGTTTTTATTATTTATTTATTTATTTATTTATTTATTAATTAATACTTTTTTGTTGTTGTTCAGAAAAGTGTTTTATGTGCTTTAAATCCCCATCTGGCATTCTAGTAGACACTTATTTACAATACTTGAACTGCATGGACAAACATCTCGGCTTCATATCACTTAAGCTTAACTTGTCAAAAATAGGACAAAGACAATAATTAACATGATTAATGTTAATTAAATGAATAATGAAGAAGTCTACAAAGTGGAAATATTTTCAGGTTCTTCTGAAGTTATATCCTGTGTGTGAGAAACAGAAGACATTTAACATCTGAACAATCCATCCTAATTATCTGTGGAGTGATTCATATGTACAATATAGAACATTTTCAACGAATCAGTCCATCTGGATGATTTGTTCATGAATCAGACCAGTTTCTAAAGCTATTATTTGGTTTGTTGGTCACCCAAATCTATTGTATGATTTCAGAGAGTCATATAGACTAGTTTGATAATGCTTTTGCCTTTTTTCAGTTTTTTTGTCCTGATTGATTGCATATTACATTTTAAAATAAAATTATTATACATAACTATTCTTTTTTAAATCAGTAATATAGGTTTAATTAACTTTTTATATTTTATTTAGTTTATGTCATATTAATTTTAGTTTTTATATTATTTTATATTAATATTGTTTTATTTCAATTAAATTTTTTTTTTTCAAATCTTAGCAGCAAGATAAACAAGTGACCAAACAATCACAGCTGCATTTTAAATGCCAGACAAAGAGTTAATCTTGAACTATCTTGATGCAGTGAACTGATGAAATGAAAGGGAAACAGATTATAATGTTTCTTCATTATATACTTTGCATGCACTGCCAAAATGTGACCGTGGAAAAAAATTGCATAATGGGGCTTGACTTCCCTTAAATAGCCCTTTTAAAATTTGGCTTCTACAATTTATCCAACAACTTTAAAAAGTGAGCCTTAAAAACATTTATCAGACATCCTATATTTAACAGCGACTTTAAGTATCAGGCATTAACCGTGTGAAAAAATATGAACCATTTAATATGCTTCTGCCTCTCCCATAATACTCGAAAGCTTCAAGCGTCCCATGCGCGAGCAGTGTGTAAGCAGTAACAGACACCGGTTTAGAGACACCGAAGTGTTTGTTTTCATAGCCTTGGGATAGAGACATCTGAGCAGCTCTGCGGGGAGACAGGAGTGGATGGGAGTAAGACGGTCCAAGTTTTACCACCACATCAATGTATCTCCTCTTCCCTCAAACATATGACCTCCAGTGTTAGTTCAGTTCTGTTTAAACTGGCTGCCCTAATTAACCAGACAGAGTACAGGAGAATAACTAGAGGTCTTACTACTGGAGAAAATACATGATTGAGTGTGAAAACAGGAAAGAAACACAGAGCAAAGAAAAAAAAAATACTGTGAAATTCAAGTCACATTTTGTCAGAAACGTTACCCATTACCTTCTAAATGGAAACTTTCGAGGTACCAATCTCAACAGCAATAGATCATTTGTTTAACATTTCAGCACCAGGTGTTAAAGTAATAACTCGTAACTTTCAAGGCAACCACCAGAAGATTTCACAACCTAATAGGTGAGACAGGCCTCGGCCTTACAGCAGAAGCACTGTTGGAATCTCATAAACACAAACAAGCGTGTTACTCACTGCTGGACTCTCGTGTCAAACCTTTTCTCGAAAATACGCCCATTTATAAACCACATTTTACAAACCGAAGCGGTCAGTCAAATTGGTTAGAAAAATAGAAAAAAGAAATAGCTGCCAACAGAAATTTTCACCTGTGTATACAGCATTTGCCTTTGGTAGAACTCGTTAAATTTGAGAGCAGCTGCAGATTTTCCACAGATCATAAATTCATCCAGGCGTGTGCCATTTTTCGATGCCTCGAGGCTGCTTTACCAACCACATCGGATGAAATTTAAGCAAGGGATTTTGCTGACAAACACACTCTTTCACTTTGTTTTCTCCATCCGTACATTCTTTGTCCTCCACCCATTTCTCATGGCCGCTACTCTGTCTGCGAAAATAAGCAAAGTTCCCGTCTATCACCCCAATGACCTCACCGACTGCTGCTTAAGTACGTGCTGAGCAAGATCGCGGCTGTCGGGCTCAGGTGTCTGCACTCTGCGTCACCCTGCAGATGTGAGCTTCCGTCACAAGGGCTCTATTAATCTACGCCGTGCCTGTCAGCCTTGTTTCTGCCTCCATCAGCTTGTGCATTGTAAAGCCTCCCCGCTCCCCTCAGTGTGCTGATATGAACACTTACGCCCGAAACTCAATATTTTGTTTAGGAAATGAGTCATAAATTAGGGGAGCTCCCAGCCAAGGTCTGGGTTGGAGAGTGGACAGAGAGGGGTCTGTGACTCTTGCCGGCGGGGGAAACACATCCCGGCCGTTCTTGAGGGAATCGGACCACCACAACACCCCTGAAAGCGCTGCCATGCTTTTGAGGAATTTTCATGACTGAAGAAATGCTGACATATTGTGCCTCGGCAAAAATAAATTCGTTTTTATGTTCTGTGTAATGCACATGCAAAATAGAGAATGTAAATGGATGTGATATTGCGTGGCATATTGTTATAATAACAGCAAATTTAGACGTTACATGTGAACTGTATAGAAATACATTTTTGTGTTCAAATCTGATTAAAATAAAAAGTATATTTAATGGTGTTAAACAGTGTTAATGTAAAACTGGAAGCATGAGCTATTACATGTCCAAACTGGGGTAATAGATTAATGGCTAATATCTTCACTAATTTGTGTGAATAATTGTTTAGAACATTAAAGTCAGGAGTATCAGGCCTAATATTCCATTTTAAAATTATTTTCATTGTTATAACCATTCTGGGTTTAGAGAATTTCATAGTACTGAATCTGCCCTGTTGATATTTTATATTACTTTAAAAGGACAGATAGTTTTCTGAGAATTTTTCACTTTTTCACTGGTGTTCTGCAAGGCTCTATTCTGCATCCTCTTCTTTTCTCCTTATATATGCTTCCACTCAGTTAAATTTTCAGAAAATAACCTATATCTCTATGCAGATGACACTCAACTTGATTTTCCTGTTAAAAATAATGTTCAATGTTTACTCTGTTTGCATGTCTTTGGGACATTAATTGAATTATTTATTTATTTATTTTTACAGTTAATGATAACTGAAATAATGGTTTTCGGGCCATCAGCTGTCTTCTGGCACTATAAATTAGCTTGACCCCCTGTCATCAACGATATGTGACCATGTTAGAAACCTTGCTGTTGTCTTTAATCTTACATTTTCTTTTGGTAAGCAGATAAGTATTGCTGCGAAAAGCAGTTTCTTTCAATTAAGATCAATTTGTTGGAATCAAGAAGATGCTATCCATGAAGGACCTTTAAATTGTAATTCATGCATTTATAACTTCAAGGGTGGATTACTGCAACTCACTTTATCTTGGACAATTTAACTAAATCATCCCTAGACCGATTGCATTTGGTACAAGATGTGGCACCCAGATTATCGACTGTCACTAAGAAACGATTACCCCAGTGCTCCCCTCTCTACACTGTCTTCTGGCTTCGGTGCTATTTGTTTTTAAAGCTTTACATGGATGTGCTCCCCAGCATATTTGTAATCTCCTTATTCAACCTCATAATTTCTTCAGCCATCAAGTCAATTTCTTTTCTCAATCCATTTTCACATTTTAAAATTAGAGGCGACCAAGCTTTTGCAGTTGCAGCTCCGATGCTCTTCAACAGTCTTACCCTCCACATGAAATCTTCCCCTTCTATTTATTATTTTAAAACCGCTTTTTATTCTGGATGTTTTAATTCATTTTGAGGTTGTGAATTTTTTTTTTGTCCTTTTGTTGCGTCTTGACTGGGTACGTTTTTTACTTTTAGATTTGTTGTACAGAACTTTGGCTGCAACTGTTGTTGCTTTATAGATAAAATAAAATTTATACATTAATATCAACAAACATAGCCAAAGTATTCACTTTTTTCAAGTTTTATGTTGCTGCCTTACGTTAAACTTCCTTGTTTACATGGCTGGGTCACTTAAGGACATTTGCAGAATTGTCTATAAGCCACTTTTGCTGTATTTTTAGGGTCATCGGCCGGTTGCAAGGTAAATCTTCTGCTTAGTTTGAGTTTGCTTTGGACTGTGTTTTCATTCAGCTCAATATTTTGGTGCATTGAGCTTTTCTTCTAATCCAGAGAGTCCCTCAGTCCCAGCATGAGGCTAGTACCAGCACACGTTACTTTTGGGATGGTTCTCTGCAAGGTGATGAGCAGTGCCTGGATTCCTCAATAATGTTTAGAAATGAGGCTCATCAGACCAGATAATCTTGTTTCTCACAGTCTGAGGGTCCGTTAGGTGCCTTTTTTTTTTTTTGCAACCTCCAAGTGTGTTTTTGTGTCACTGATGAGATGATTGAGTCTTGTTTAACCTGCCATGAATCCCAGATCATTGTACTTCTGCAGATTTCTCTACATTTGATTGTGGAGCTCAACTAGAGTGACCATCAGCTTCTTGGTCACCAGTCTAGACAAAGTCCTTTTCTATCAATTGCTCAATTTGGCCAGAAGTCCAACTCTAGGAAGATTCCAGGTTGTTTCAAACTTCTTCCATTAAGGGTAACAGAGACTATAAGCCTCTATAAGAGATTTTCTGACCTCTTCCCCTGATGTGTGACTTGACACAAACCTGTTTCTGAGCTCTACAGTTCTTTTGACCTCAGGGCTTGGGTTTTGCTCTGATACGCCATATCAGCTATTAGACCTTTTATTAAGACATGTGAACCTTTCCAAATCATACCCATTCAATAGATTTTGCCACAGGTTATCTTCACTGTAAGTGTAGTAACATATACAAGCCTTCTGAATGTTCCTGTGCTAAATTTCAAGTGTCCCAGATAAGAGAATCCTTAAAATCAAGCTTTTTTTTTATTTTTAATACATTTGCAAATATGTTAAAAACCAATTTTTTGCTTTACTATTTTGTGTATGGAGCATACATAGCAAAAACAAAATAATTTAAGCAACATAAAACATTAAGAAAATGAAGGTAATTTTTTTGTATGGTATATCCATTATTGATAGACAAAATGAGCTAAACTCTGCAGGAAAATGGGCCTCCAGGATCACCCCTGATTTAGATAAAGACACATTTTCTCAAAATTTGAATACAATTGTGTAGTAGGAATCTAAGCTAATCAAAATGTAGCAACACTTGGTAAGCAATAATAACCATAAAGCTGATCTTAGGAAACAACAACAAAAAAAAAAAGACAACCAAACAAAATTTTATATATGCACAACTAATTAATAATCTATTTAGGGACATTTTTCTGGATTTTTCAGTGCAACAGACAAACAACATGAAACTCTGCATTTGCAAAAAAGACAGCTCAATTGTGTTTGCATTTAAAAAAAATGCTTTATCTAAGAATTTACCATTCCAGTAAATGGCCCCTGAGGGAGGTTTATAAACAAAACCATAAGAGGACAGCGAGTATAGAGATTGGATACATTTCCTACATTCCTCTGTTCCTTTGGTCTATAAACATGGGGGTTTATTTTGTGAAGGTGCATGGATGCGTGCTCAAAAGCATCCTCTGTGAGATGTCTGCGTCAGTTAGAGATCTGATTGCGGAGACTTGTTATATCTAGCGGCCCGAAGCTGGAGGTGGTGTTGTGAAACTGGAAAGTAACACTCCGTGTAACCGACTCGAGTTTTGTGTTATGGACGTTTGGATTATAAAACAGGACTATTGCATGGTGAACGGCTACCCAAGCAAATACAAAAGCAGTCTCTTCCCATTCTTTCGGGTGCATGACACTATGCTCAAATGGGTGTTGAAATAAACCAAATCCCCAGGAGTCGTCTCCAGGCTGTAATGTCTGCCCGCTGCCTCCAGGTCTTTCCGAGAACAGAGAGCAGACGTTTGACGGCTCCCAGCGGCCCTCCACCCTGGCTAGTGCACAGCGTTAGCAACCCTCTATTTGTTTGGAGTTTATTATGGTGCTGCTATTTAACACACATTGAGCCGGTAGACTCCTACACACAGATTTGTTCGCTCTACTCACACACGAGCGCCGGGGCCTTTCAAACGGTGCGGAGGTTGAGCCATCAAACCGTGAGAGTCTGGGAGACATAAACACAGAGTGGCTGTTGATAGTAAGATTTGCGGTGTGTAATCTACTCAGCGACTTCAACACTGGAGCTGTTGAACTCTTAGCATAACAGCCATTTCCCAGCAATTCTCCCATTGAGAAGCTTTTATTTATTGGCCACTCTTAAAACGGGTTTTAAAGAGATTTTTTCCGACTGTAAACTACTCAACACACCTGTCAGAGAAGCTCCATTAGGACACGAGTAATTGGGGCAGGGAGTGCTAAAAGGCTAGTAAACCCTGCGTTAGCGTATGTTTAACAGGAGACTGTGTAAGGGAGGAAATGATTGTGAGAAGAGCTTCCAATAACTTCTGGTATCTAATGGTCTTATCAGGAGGTCGCTATCACGGGTAATGAGCTAGTGCAGTGCTATTGGCGCGAGGATGTAAGTTCTTGATGGTTTTGATCAGTTACTTGGCTCAGAGAACTGATTTAGAACTCGCTTCTCACACTGAAATGCTTGCTTTGATAGCACAAATGAGAAAAAAAAACAACTTTGAATATGTTCTCTGAGACAACTATGGCCTCTAATTTTAGAGCTGGGTTTTGATACAAATTTCACATTTGATTTAATTAATAAGCTTGCAGTTCAATTCAGCACTATTTTAGATGTATATCAGATAAAGCATATGCCAAATTTTCAAGGTTAAAAAAAACAAAACAACTCAATTAATGCTCAGTCAGTTGGTATTACTATTGAGGGTTAACATTGAAGGTTATAAACTGATTTGTATTGAAATGCATAAATGACACCAAATTAAGTTTTTATAATGACAAAGTTACAATTAAATACTCCAATTCCGTTTTATGTATACATTTAGGTATGCTAATAATGAATGTTATACAGTGCATATATTTAGCTAAATGCTCCTCTCTAGAGAGGATTTTTTTCCCTGATTATCGAGTTAATGGTCACCGTATAAGGAAATGTGGAAAAGGAAAATGCGATGTTACATGACTACAAGCGGTTATAACTGTGGTCATTCCGTGGTTGAAACACTGATTGCGCGATTACATGAGACAGGATAGAGATTCCGGTAAGCTATACTCCTTTTAACATACCTGTGCAATATTATTCATTCCAAAACTGGTTTTAAAGTGGAAGAGATGATCAATTGATGCACACTTCGCCCTGCCGCTTCTTTTGAGGTGCTATAGTGATTCGTCACTCCACATCAAACACCAAAACAGAATTTATTGTTTGAATACGGTAATAAAATGGACAGAATTTGAAATGAGACTTCGTTTCATAGCACAAAGAATAGCAAAACTTACTGCAATTCATTGGATAGGATGCAAACTACAATGTTCCATTCATTAACTGAAAACAGGCTAGACTAATTGATTCTTCAGATTAAGAGAGAAAAAAAAATTATATACTTCCTTAAAAATAAGAATCCCTAAATATGAGGAATCAATATTCTTTTCCCAGCCTTAAGCAGATTAAGTAAAAAAAATAAAATATAAAAGGTGAGACTTAATTCGAATTCATTCCTGGTGGACATTAAATCATGAAATGTGTGTCACACACCAGAATAAAATCCAGACCGAATGAAGCAATGCCAAAGCTATTTAACCATTGGTAAACAATTTCCAATAATGGCACCAAGTTATAATATTTTGATTATAGATGACAGAGGATATTCTTTTTAGAATAACATGCATCAATGAATTGCTCACAAGAACATTCATTTAATTAAAAAAAGCATTGAGTTTTGACATCATGTTGACTTTAAATCACCCTTTAATATTTATACCACTGCTAATTTATCCCATGGCAGCCATACTAGCGAAGGTTTTGTACAGCCATTAAGAATTAGCTGACAGATGTCTAAATGTTTGGATAGATTCTGACCACGTAGGAAATATTACCAAATGTTCGAACGGCATTAAATCACGCTGCAGTCAAATAAACTCAGGCGATATTCAAACAAATGCTGGTCAGTTTCCCTTTTAAAATGCCAACTCAGACCCTTTAAAAGAGAGGGAAGCAGTGGCAGGACACACAATGGAAATTCAATATGGACTTTACACGTGTTCTCCCTTGGTAATCCATATAAAGCACTTTATTTTTGGAGATCCCCAAGGGATAAACTGTGACCAACTGCTTGCAGCAACACAGCTTTATGACCACTTAAATTCTGCGGCAGTCGATTTAAGAGTGGGTGTGAGCACAGGATAAGCAGACAGGTAAATCACCTTCATGGCGAGTCATAAGACTTCATTTGTTTACGCCACTCTTGAAACACTGCAAATTAACCCTCTAGACGTCAATAGAGCATTGTTGTCTGCGGTGGAGCTGTTAAGCGCACAAGGAAAGTTTTATTAATGACTGATGTTAACCATGTAGATACTGTAACTCCGTAGCATTCAAATGCGTCTGAGGAAATTCCAGGCCTATTCCTGGCAAGAACGTTCCAAAATAAGAAATTGATTTTTAAAATGAATAAATAAAATGCTAATTTATTTGTTATATCTAAAAAAAAAAAAAAAGAAGCTAATAAATTAAGTTTATTATAATTAGTTTACACACACACACACACACACACACACAGACACAAACACACAAACACTCAATAAACAAAAGCAAAAGTGTCAGTTCAAAAATTTAAAGACTCCATAAATTAAGTGTTGAACCAAGTTTGCTTACCTATTCAAATTAATTTATTATTACAAAGACCTCATCATAATTTTTTGATTTTTGTCTAGTTTAGTGTTAACAAACCAGGGGGCTGTTTCATAAAAGAAGTTTGCAAAACAAGTCAGTCTAACTTAAATCTGGCTTTACTTGTTTCATGAAACAGATCCCTGGAGTTATAAAAAAAACCCTAACAAACATTAACTGAAATAAAGTGGAAATAAAATAAAGGAATTAGTTAAAAGTTAAAATTAAACATATAACTGAACAAAAAATGTCACAGAATAGTTAAAATACTAAACTTACTAAAAATAAACATACAATAAATGCTAAATAAACAATAACAAATTGTACAAAGTGCACATAAAAACAGCTAAAACTGAAAATGAAAAAATAAGATAATACAAAAGACAATTTCTAAAAATAATACTAAATCCCTGACTGACATTGAAAAAGCATCTCAGAAGAGCAACAGTTAAACCTGGCTTCTTCTCAAAAGGTTTCGTTTTTTGATAACCAAAGCAGCTTTATTATGTTGGGTTAAATGGAGCTGTAGCTCATGTGCATCTGAACTGGCCTGTTCCTCTTTTATCTACTTTCTGTGAAGTTCTCACAATCAGGCTACATTAGCATTTTAGTGGCAGCTGCTGCAGGAGGTGGTTCAGGTAATACAACAGGTAATAGAGGCCTAACACAGGCTGGAGGGGAGGGGGGGAGGAAGTCTGATGCTAATAACCTTAATTGCGGTCATCATTGTTTGGGCCATGTTGGGAAGCTATACAACAAAGAAAAGAAAAGTAACTTTTGCTAACATCAAATAGACTTTGAGCCAGGTTTCAATGAAAGGAATAAGTCAATGCTGGCCACCTGAGACTCATACGGAGTCAACATTTGTGAAAGAAGTAACAGAGTCAAAACTGTGAAAGGTGAGATCAGAGAGTTGCAATTTAAAATACATTTAAATAGCTAAGTTGTAATAATATTTCACAATATGATTGTATTTTTGATCAAATAAATGCAACCAAAAAAATAATTCTTCTAAACCTTGGTTGGTAATGTGTATAAATCTATCTATAATAGAAGTGGCATTCAACATAATAACGTGCTAAAGCCTCTTTAATAAAAGCAAAAATAAATAAATGTTCTCAATATTTGGTTAATAGTCCTAAATATTTGGTTACGATGTTAAATGGGCTGCCATAAAATTCGCCCACAGATGAGCTCATGGTTTGTGTGGAGGTGTCCTTCCTGTTTCATCATCTGCCTCATGCTCAGAAAAAAAACCTACCCACCCATAATCCAATATGCCTTTACCATTTGTGTGCAGTAAACATGAGCTAAATCTGTATGAACATATTATACAGCATTAGATGATTTGTATGTGACTTGTATGTTTTTATTTGTGTGATTGTGCATCTTTTGCTTTATATAGAAACGTTTCACAGACATCTGTACATACAAAATAAATACCATTCCTTGTCTATAGAAAGACCTAAAAATATGTGTTTATTGTCCTTCGTAGCTCACAAGTTATTTATGGAGAGCTGGCATATATGTGGATTCTGACAGCATTCCAGAATGAATGAGAGTAGTCTGAGCCAGCATGTCACTGTTTGTTTAACCTCGGATTAATAAAACTCTACAGCAGGCCTTTAAAAATAAATGCTTCTTCAGCTCAGCCTGAGCTTGAGCCCCCATCCACCAGCTTTGATTTAAAGGCGGTCAGAATGTAAAGGATTCTTTCATGTCAGCAACCAACACATGAACATTATAAATGCAGCCGATTCAAGACGCAAGATGGCAAGTTAGATTTATCAGCTGTGGCTTGCCATATTGGTTTAATCAGATTTTATGGCATTCAAACAGTAAGGTGGTTGATAATGCGAAGCATAAGCCATGCATAAGGCACTTGGAAGAAGCCAGATCTACTGAATGTGTGAACCATGTGTCTTATCATTGACAGTTTGAACACCATTTGAAATTAAGTCAAATATTGGTATTGCTAAGGTGCCAGTGATGCTGACAAGGTTAAAACACGAAAAGATAATAATGAGACATGTGAAAACAGAAGTGTGGAGAGACGGACAGCTAAACAAGACCCGAGAAAGTTCCCAAAGCCAAAAAGTCCTTAGGTCAGTTTAGAAGTGTACCGAGTCAAGCTACGCCTGCATTAGCAGCTCTTACAAAAACAACTTCTACATTCTAGAAAGGCAACACTGACCTCATTCCTACCAATAGACCCCAATTCTTTGTTTTCTATGCTATACCCCCCAAAAATGTGGCCTTTATCCATCTGCAAGGTTGCCACGACTCTACAAATATGAACAGAATAGGACAAAGAAGAGTCAGGTCAATACATTCGCCCACTGTTGCCCTCATTTATTCTGCCGGGCTTGACATAAGCAAACAATCCTCTCTTACAGCTTAGCAACTATTTGGACTGCCACACACTGAAGTCACTCTTCTATGGGCCCATGACATCCTCAAATTCAGAACATCACCCTTTGTGGGTCTTACATTTGTACTGAATGTTCCAAAACAGGGAAGAAAAAAAAAAATCCTTTTCCCTTCCTCAACAGCGTAACTATGCTGAAAACACTTTTTAAATTAAGTACATTTGAACATACCAAGTTCTTCTTTAGACCTTAAAACATGACCGTTGCTTATGAATAGACTCAAATATGACTTACATCAGGCCACTGACGCGTTTTTGTGGGACGCAAAAAAAAAATTAACTTTAATTTCTGAAGTTGCAGGAGTAGAAGAATGATGACAGTAACGAAGAAAGAAGAAAGTTAGGATGAACAACAAAACATAAACTCAGATCAAACAAGAACAAAAACGAGGTGAAGAACAAAGGACAAAGAACAGCAAAAAAGGACAAGATGATAATGAAAGTACAAGATGATAATGAAAAACAAAGAATATGAAGAATGTAAAAGAAAAGAACAACAAAAAAGATCAAGTACAAGAAGATGAAAAACAAAGAACAAAAAAACAAGGACAAAAAAGACGAGACGACAAGGAAAAACAAGAAACCCTTTTTAACCTCAAGTCAAGATTAAACAAAAAAAAAAAACCTAACTAAATAGCTACTCCTCAAATTTGCTCAAAATCACCATTTTCTCCAACTGAATACCACCAACAGAAAAAAAAGGATGACACCGATGGGAAAGTTCAGTTTCCCTCAATTGAGCAGGCTCGCTTGGATAGATTGAGCAAACATCTCCTTTGTGTGCCCATCTCCTTGCCTCTGATGTGGCCTGACAGCAAGAGCATTATGGGAAGGCTGGTTCCTGCAGGAGTGGTAATGCAGCTGTCTCCTGTTTACCCTCTTCCTCTGGGCCTGGGTATCAATTAGCCGGGCAATGGAGAAAGTGCAATCAACACTACTCAAAACGAAACCCATAGCGTGCCAAATGTGAGAACTGAAGACGTACATCCCTTTAAAACAAATGGTTCCCACCATCATGTGTCTGACGAGCAGCCGAAAGTCTTTATGAGGTTCATGGAATTACTTAAGGATATGAAGCCATTTTAAGTGCTTGTTAAACTTGTTCCATTTGTTTTAACCACCAAGAGAGTGTGAACTCTTCGTTCATCATTTAATTCCTCATCTGGATTAACTGAAATTACATTTGTGTTCCTGTAATTACAAATGTACCTCAATCAAACAGCAAACTCTTTTATTTGCTCCAAAAGAAATACTTGATACAAGCAATAAAAGCAATTCGGAAAAGCTTGTTTTTATTAAGAACAAATTTAGTAATTATCTTGTGTTTTTGCATTTTAAGCCTTATAAATCCTCTTATTGCTGTAGTACATCAATAAAACTGCATGACTACTATTAAAACGAAACAAAGTCATTATTATTTCATATTGTTCTAGTGAGACTGACTTTGCTGTCTTTATGTCTGTGATTTCAATGATGCTTGGTATATAACAGTAAATTCTAAATGAAAGAAAGAAAGAAATTATAAAATGTTTATTAAATGGATAAGTTACCTAAAAAAAAAAAAAAAGCATTTTGTTATTTATAAGGCCCAAAAACGTAGTAAGGATATCTTTAAATAAAATTGTCCATCAGTGGCTTGATCTTAATTTTACAAAGCTTCAAGAATATGTTGTGTACAAACAAAACAAAGAGTCTGAAAGCTCTTTGATTCCATAAAAAAAAAAAAATGTATTTGTGTGCTCAAGATGAATGAAGGTCTTGGGGCTTTGGAAAGACATGAGAGTAATTAATGACCAATTAATTTTTAGTTCAACTATCCCTTTAAATCCATTCTTTGAGAAAGAGGAGTAGGAATCAGAATGTGATGCCTGAGGCAAATAAAAAAGCAAACGATAAGAAAAAAAATGACAGAAGCCTGGTCCCACCCATGCACAGAACAAGGCTGCTGGACGGCCAAGAGAAGACTAAGCTATAAAGACATAAATTACAGCCCCGTCATGTTTCTCCTTAAACTAATCATTAAGATTTGTGTCCATGTTAAGTGTTACACTGCTAGTCTGGCACATCACCACCTCCTTTCTTCATACAAGCTGCGCGGCTCCCTTAAAACATCTGGATATCTACCAGTTGGGCTGAAATTCAGTCCTTGGCCTCCATTCAGGTGGCTAACCATGAGCTCAGCACTGAGAGATCCTGCTGCACCTTGTGAATACATGAATCACATGAAACATTTGATCCATGTGTACGTTGACTCGGTCAAGCATCTCTCAGGACATTTTCTTCAAAAAAGACCTCACCCAATCAAATTGCTCAGTTCAGTCCCACAGACTTGGAACTAGGTGGCCTTCGAGTCTCAAATGACCTCCTGAACACCGTGGAAGTTGACTGGGGCAAACCCATTACGGTTACTGCGCCTCACGCTCGAATAAATCAAAGGAAAAAGGCCAAGCACGCCTCTTGGTGGCCTCAAGAGGAGGGAATCAGTTAGGACAGATGTTTTTGACATTCAGTCTGATTTCATTTAGGGGAAATGAAGAGACAGGAAAACCTCAGCACACCCAAAGTATAGCCATTTTTATTATTTGCTTGGACATTTAGCTTCATGAGAACAGCAAGCAACACGCCTAAACCCCATTGTTACGACCTCTCGGAAGCGAAAAGCCACAATAAATGATTCAGTCTGACAGAACCGTTCACGATTCTGTCAGTAGAGTCTTAGCCAATTGTACCCAACTGATATTGAATAAGCTTGAAGACGGCTTTTAAAAAAGGTTTCCACGTCGCTCACAAGAAACTGAGGTCATGCCTTTCCAGCCAACATCCACTAACATGCACATTACAGCCCTGAAACTCTGCAGGTGCTGGCCAGCTGAAAGCTCTTTTCCACCAGGAAGCTGTAAAAGTCAACTACACCCCTGTTGTGTACTGTGCTGTTATGGTTTTGGTGAGTGGAACCACTTGTGGTTAGTAAACAAGCCTATTCATGGAGTTTGTGTTCAGTCACCTCATAGGCGTCAAGACATTGGGCCACTTCATGATCACGTCTGGAGTTACAACTCAATCAAACTGCAGGAAAAGGATACTCAGGTAACTCAACCTGATCTTATGGGAAAATGTGTTTTCAAGTAGTTGCAATTTTATACCAGTTTGAATAATGAAAATGTATTGTGTGCATTGCCACACAACCAATGAGACGATTAATGTTATCTAAAAGCCTTTTGTGAACCCTTTGGTAAGTAATCAAGCCTGATACATTATCCCGTCCACAATCATTTCTGCCAATTACAAAAAAGTATAGAGAACAACTCCAAGCTATTATCTTAAAGGAATGGTATTACCAATAATTTACCAATGTAACAATGTACCAAAAATGTAAACATATACACATATACTGTGTAATTAATATATATATATATATATATATATATATATATATATATATATATATATAATAGCTTAAAATTTCATTTACTAAATTACATCCCATTTATTGTGATTGTTGTGTTAAAGGCCTCTAACACTAGCTTGCTCTATTCTTTTTCCAATCAATTCTATTGGTTTTCTTATTATTTATTAAATAATTAAAAACCTTGCTAAGTGTACTGTGTTAAGGTAACTTGAAATGTATGCATGTATACAGTTGATTAGAACGTTGTTCCAGAATCAACAAGAATGTTGATCCAGGAACATCTTGTACTTGATTACACAGGGTTTGAATTGTGCCCAGGCCAGCACATTGATGCCATGGACACTTTATTAATGCCAGGCAAGTAACCTGATTTAAAAAAAAATATAAAAATAATAATAAAAACATAATAATAATAATAACAATAATAATAATAATAATAACAATAATAATAATAATAATAATAATAATAATAATAATAATAATAATAATAATGTGAATAGTGGATATAGTAAGGCAACTGTATATAATGCATTTATTGATACTATAAAGGGAGAGGCTCACTCTTTCCAAAAGAAATCAAAACATGCCACACAAGGAAAGAAAGAGGTAAAAATTAGGTTAAAAGAGGTAACAATATTTTACATTTAAAATGCAGTTACTTGTTCATCATTAAAACTGTTTAATAGATCAATAAACAGTTAGTTAAGCAAGAACAATAATATTAAATCATTAACCACAGTGCCTTTCATACCAACCAGTCCATTCATTGATGAATGATTCAGTGTTTTGAATGAATCAGACTAATCAAAGTTTTATTAGCCCAGGCATAAACAACTGAAGAATCTGCTGTTTAAACAAATCACTTGAATGAACGACTCAATGACTCGCTTATTAAAAGCTCATTACTGGCACCTACTGGCGTTTTATCAAAGCAAATCCCACTTTAACACACACACACACACACACACACACACACACTAAAATACAATAAATGTGATATATTTCTATTTATATATTATATTTTAAAATATAATTTACTAAAATCTAATTAAAAAAATACAAGAGAGCAGCTTGGTCATACTGCTGAACATCTCCTTTTGTGTTTTACAGATGCCAGTCATATCGGTTTGGATCAAGAGGAGGTTGCTAATCATGGTTAATCTAAAAGCCCCCACAAGCAAGTACGCATAATAACAAGGAGTCTTTGTTTATTCCAGTTAGCATGACAGAAAGATGCAAACTCACTGCAATAGCATCTGGATGAAGCCAAGTGTATCCTACTGGCCAGAGTTTGTCTTCAGAAAGGACTCAGCCAAAGAAAACAGCTCCAGCTTTCAAAGTATCTTTGCCCTTTAAAACCGCCTGTTCGTCTATGGACAGATTGACTGCGAGCGAGCGAGCAAACGGACGCCTTGAGCTACAACACAAGGGTGAATGAGTTGAGTAAGACATAGAGGCCTCGATCCCTAGCAGCCGAATAAAACATCTGAACCCATTTCACAAAGAACGGTTTAATAAAAATCCAGATGTGCACTTTATGTTCAAGGATATCTTTATAAAATGACCATGAAACAGAACTCAAAGGCAGATTTTCATCCAGTTCTGTCAAGGTTTGCAATATAACGCCAAATTGTGGTAAAGGGAATACAACCTACAGTATGTGTTTCAGCTTAAGCATGAAACGCTACTGCCTAGAGGGCTTTTAATGTGCGTGCGCCTGAGAAATGATGATTCCCTCATCAGTCCTCGATATTTTACAGTCAATAGAAACATCACCACATTGACCAAGTGTGCTGCGTTTTGGCATAACGTATCATTTAAAAGCCATACAAATGAGGTAAGAAGAAATAACAAAACAGCTCAATGACATGGAGGGCCGCGCAAATAATCCTTAATCTTTCTACTTGAACGAAAAGCACAATTGTTCCCCTGCCTGCTGGATGAAGTGCTGTTGGTTCTTCGTTCAAGCAGACACGGTTAGAAAAAAAACTCACTCAACCGCCTGCCAATACACACGCAACTCCCTACGTAAAGTTACACGCTCCTGCTACGACCGTCTGCCAGCGCTGGAACCGTGTCCCTCGAACCGAACAGCTCATGTTGGTATACTGACCACAAACTCTCACACCTGAAATATTTCATCTGGCCTAACAACTCAGTGAGAACGGGGCTGGGATGTCATTGTACTTATTTTGACCTTTGCTTAGCCTGAAATTATTCATACTTATTTTGACCATAGTTAAAATAAGTGCATTGCTCATTCAGAAACCTCATGTGATGATTATCGACTCCAAAACACATCATTTGGATGAGCACATTCGTGGATAAACACTTTTAAGGATGAAATGATTCAGTGGCTCGTTTGAAAGCTACATATTTCTTACGGAAAAGACCAACGACCTGACCGCAAGTAACTGTTTTGGAAGCTACACGAACAACAGTAGATCAGAAGTTTGAATGTGCATTAAAACATTTTTTTATTTACATTAGCTACTGTGTATTGCATGCTGTAGAGACATGCGTTATCGATGATCTAAAGTTTTACTGATTGATGATTTTGTATTTGTATTATTCTGTATTAAAACAAACGGTTTATAGGAAAAAAAAGCTGTGAAGCTTCACCCTTAACCTCAATGGAGCAAGAGCAGATTGTATGAAAAGCTGTGTTAGATTTGGATGTTTTTGTCTTAGTTTAACAAATGTGCCACCTTTGGTCAACCCCCCCAAAAAACATGAGAAAAAACACTGAATTCAATAGGCAAGCAGGAACAACAGTCTCTTTCAATAACTTGGCAGTAAGTTGACATCTAATGACTAATATATTCTGGTAAACAGAGTCCTACCACACTGGGAATGGCTGTGGAGAATGACTGGAAGTGACACACACACACACACACACACACACACACACACACAAAAGAAAGAAAGAGAGAAAGTAAGAAAACACACACATGCACACACAGTTCCATGCTTCAGAAATCAATGTAGTAGTTAAAAACAAAACAAAACCACAATTCATTTAAACAGTATCAACAACTGTAATGGCTAGCATTCAATGAAATGAAATCAAGATCCATCTTTCCATTTTTTTTATCCACCAGCAGTGAATAAGCAGTTAATATGAGCTACAATTGCTCAAAATAGTAACCACTTCTTTGGAAGACAAAACAAAATACCTTGAAAGATACCGTTTATGAGAGGCTAACTAGTTTAGCTTAACAAGCTATCCTGATCCAATACAAAGAAATCCTCATTATTACTAAAAAAATTACTCACCTGAAGACATTTAGAGCAGGACCTTAAACAATCGTCTAGGCAGCCGCGTTTGTTCAATACTTCCAGTAAATCAGTTAGCTGGAGGGCTAGTACTCCACCATGCTTCATCAGCCAAAAGACCTTCTGTTAAAAACTTGATAAACTTCCTCCACTTTTCCTAATAATGGTCCAATTAAAGTGGAAAACCTCAGGATTCTTTGATTATCTCTTCTATCTGCCTTAAAGCAGATGGATTGCACGCCCCACCTCTGCTACACAAAACATTAATGATGCTGCTTCTCTCAGTAGATTGCTAGCTTCAAGCTCATTAAGTGAATGGCAGCCATTTTGAAAGCTCCAATATCAAAGCTATCTGGATTGCTTGCTCCTTCTAACAAATGCAGTCTGATTGCTGAAAGATTTGCACAATTATTATTCACAAATAGTGGAGACCAGAGACGATTGAAACATGCTTAAAAAGACTGATGTAAAGTCATTTTTCTACCAGAAGAAAGATAGATAGATAGATAGATAGATAGATAGATAGATAGATAGATAGATAGATAGATAGATAGATAGATAGATAGATAGATAGATAGAAAATAATGTTTTGTATCCTAACAAAATAAAGTACTTTAGTAAAATATATATTTTAATAGTATTGTTATTGTTGGCTCACATGTATGTTGCTTATACCAAAAGATGGCAGGTAGATTTGTTGCAGTCTGAGAGTTATGAGGGTAAATGTGAAAAATGTTACCCCGGCCTTTCCTCTCTCAGTGATTTTGTTGACTTTAGTTCAGAGCCCAAAATTGACAGCACATGTGTAGCTAAAGCCTGTGTCCCTACCTGTTATGCTGGTTGTTTTCGAGGTTTGTCCCAAGGAAATACCATCAGAGCAGATCCTGCCACATAATGCTTCACTCATGCCTCTCTTTGGTCTGACATTTTGGAAATGAAGAACAAAGTAATGCTTTTTATTTATTGAAAGGTCAGATGAAACTTGTTCTTTGGGGCCTTTAGATCTCTGAGAGGTCACATGGATAGAAATCAAGCGTTGAAAATTAAAAAAAAAAAAAAAAAAGACTTACGTCTTCTTTTGACTATGTGCAGCTGAATATTTTTTGTATGAGAATGGATGACAGCAAAGACTTTCAAGCAAGGCTTTTCTCAAAAGGAACAGCTGGCTCTGCAAAAAGATGCCATTCAAACTCTAGATGCTGGATGACTTCCTAATGAACAGAAGTTCCACAGTTATGAGAGCCCCTCGGCCTGGCTTTGAAAACAGTTTAATTGCATTTACACACACAATGGAAACAGAAGGAAAAGAAGCTGTCCTGTATACTGCTTCAAAGCATACTTGTACCGACCATAGATTTATTTGTGCTTTATGTCGGGATTAATTTGACTTAGTTCAGTCGTAAATAAAAGGAGCCGAGGCTAGTCAGCTGACCACTGGTGGTGGTCCAAAACCTTCAGGAGAGGGAGAGATGGGAAAAAGAGTGAACCTGCATAATGTTCTTGGGTGGCCTGGAGACTTTTACAGTATATCTCTTCATGGGAAATTCTGCAGTAATCCAGTGATGGTAAAATGATTATATATAATTTTTATTCAAATATTAATGACCATTAATAATAAAAATCAATAAAATACAATCAAATAAAGTATAAAACAATCAAAATAATACAAAAAGAACTATATATATATATATATATATATATATATATATATATATATATATATATATATATATACAGAGGGATATATATATATATACAGGGTACAGAGGGAGTCATTTGTCCAATAGTAAAAGTATGCATAAAAGTACTTAAAACGACAGACAGATGCACACAATTTCCTATTGAATATCGTTATGTTATTAATCATCAAGATTTAAAGTAGTCAGACCTGTTCATTAGAATGTGGCAATACTTTTGTCCATGTAGTGTAAATAGATAGGCCCACAAAATATCATGACGTTAATGCATGCATTAGGAAAGTATCTTGTGCAAATGGCACACATGCTAACATTTACTAGTTCAAAACTAAAACTCAAAATTGAAATATGCTCTCAATCCCCTTTTTTCACTGTTTTGTAATGGAAAGTTTGAGTCACATTTCCGCTGAACCACTTCCCATCGTCCCGACTCTCTGTGAGGGAATATATCAGAATGGGATGGCAGACATAGTGTAGTTAATGAAATCTTTAATTTTACACAGGAAACTGATGAGGATTTGTTCATAGTGCTTTTACTGGAATCACTCATTTTGTAGCACTAGACCGAGACAAACTCCTTTGACTAACCACATCCTGTTTGAGAGTGGAGTGTGAAAAAGGGTTTGAGGTTTGGCAGGGGCTAAAGACCCCAGGAATCAGATGCTTGATCTGGGTGTGGCTGCTTTGACTATATCTTATAGTCCATGAAGAAATTGAAATCCACTGTTGACATTTGTATAATCCTTTGAGCTGCCAGCATATCATTTCCTGACCCTCATATGTCACCCAATAAATACAGTGTAGAATCTGCACGCAACATTTTATTGTACATTTTTGGTGGATATCCTGAATCATACTTATAACTGAGTCACTTGTCTCCATGATACATTGTGAAATAATCTATATGCAATGGGATCCTATTTCCTCTAAATAAAAAAAGAGTAATAAAAAAAGTAATTAATACAAATAATTTTCTTTTTTAGCAGTTTAGTGTTTATATCTCACAATTCAGACTTCCTTCTTGCAAATAATAAAAAAAGAAGTTGGAATTGTGTCTTTTTCTGTCTACCCTAAGATAAAAAATGAAAAAGGCAAATGCAGCTTTTTATGACTGGATTACCAATAATTTATTAGTTTTTATTTATTTATTAATAAAAACATATTATAAAATAGCAAATCATCTTCCCTTTTTTCATTCCACCACAAAATGAAAAATAAATAGATGCTGTTGCATAAAAAAATAAAAAAGGCACTTGCGACTTTTTGCCTGTAAATTATTAAGATCAGAATTGTGAGGATAAACAGAATTGTGAAATAAAATATATATATAAATATATGCAGTTGGGTTATTGTGACTAGGTTAAAAAATTACTGAAAAAATAACACAATAAAACACAAAACTAGCTTCCATGAAAAAAAATCTGATTTATTACAAAATATTTTAGTTATGTATGAATAATTAATGTTTGTACTGTTTGCCATTTGCTGGATTATTTACACCACTGTTGTTGTTTTTTTTGTCTCATTGCTGGCATTTGATGTCAGGATGAGTTTTCAAATGATTAGTTTGTTGATTGCTACTTCTTGTGTTTCATATACCAAGTCTAAAAAGTCTGCGTGCCAAAAAGTCTGTGCCGTTTCAATTCATATGCAAGTTTTTGTTTTTATTTTACATATATATTTTTTCTCAGTGACGTTACTAGTACTTTAAGATAACAAAATGTTTCAATTTAAGGATTTAAGAAATTCAGCTGAAAAGAAGCCATTCAAACTATTATTTTTATTGTGAATTGTACAAACACCTAACTCAGTGCAGCGTCTGGAAGGCATGCCCATCACCCACACCAACTTAAAACACTTGAAGCATGAACCGCAAAATGAGGGCTGGCGATTTCTCAGTAGCGTCAGCTTTGAAAACAACATTTGTCATGCTGATGGGGAAAATGTGAAGTGTAATCAACCGTAAGCGGGAAAAGATTTCCAGAGATTACAGAAATTGTCAAACAAGTGCAGTTGTTTTGAAATATGTCACCATCGAGTCACATCTCAAACACCGTTGGGTCTGAGTTAAAATCCAGTGAGATTTTGAAGGAGATCTGGGTCTTTTCCACTAAAATTTATGGCCAGAAACAAAACAGATGGAGTCTGCCATATCTCACTGTGTAGCAGCGTAACTGCTGCTTGGTGATATCGCTTCAGTCTATTTCAGAATTCATCAGACAGAAAGATTAGAACGTGAATACAATAAGTTTTACTGCATGTCTGAGACGGCATTCATTTTGCTAGATGGTACATTATCCGAGTTTTGACATAGCCTAAATAAATACATGAAATAAAGACCAGAGTTCTTTTTTATAATCTGACCTGTATATTATTTAAAGCTCTGCAATATTATCTAGAGCTCCACTAAGTAAAAAATTGTCTATTACCAAACATTAAGCCTTGCAACATCATGAACACTGCAGCAAGATAGAACCTGTTGCATTTACGTGCATGAGGTATTAAATAGATGCCTTTGTTGAATCCATCAGTTCACAATGTTTTTATTATTATTATATTATTATTATTAATTTTTAAATATTAAGGTTTAACTGTGGAAGTCCTGATGAAAAAAATATTATGTCTGATTACTTTACCCATGATCCTTCTGCATAGAAATGACCAAACCGAGAAAGCCACAACTCCTATGAATCATTCCTAAGCTCTTATTTATAAAGTTCCATATACAGCACTGAATAAAATTGTACAACTTATACCTCCTGGTTTCACAGACAAGGCAGAGCAGTTTTAACAGAAAGAAACTTGCTTTTACTGATATTAAAACACCAGTGCCTTTGTTTTGTCTTAATTTCCTAAATTTCAAGGTCACCGCTTAGTCCTATTTGAAGTTATCATAACAGGAGTAGAAGCTCAGTTTTTATTATAGGGTATGAATGGTTCATATTTTGCTTTTGAAAGCCCAAACAACAGGTTGACATGCATGCAAGAAAAAAAATTTAAAAATGTAATAATATGCCTTTATTTTTAGCTTATTTGTTCAACGATTAATTTTTCCAAGCACCTCCAGTGATTGGTCGATATTATTTGAAGCAGTGTTCGTGAACTTGTAATGCTCCAAAAGTGGCACCTAGTGGCAAAGAATGAATTTGCATTTTCATTCAGAACCAACCCGAAAAGACCACAGGACGGAGGGCAATATGCTAATATTTCATTTTCATAAAAATAAATGGCAGTCAGTGGGAAAAAAAACATTGTTTTGCCTGCCAAGTGGGCATTCCTATAAAACAGTCAATAGGGGCACTTTAGGCAAATTATAAATTAACTGTATTCTGAAGCACAGTGTAAAAAATTAGTTATTAGAAAAAGAACACTGCTAAAAATTTGAGAAGTTATCGATGTTAATCTAGCACCTCTTGCTAATTTTCTTTCATTGAGCAAAGAACAAGATAAGAATTTTGATTGTTTGATTTTCCAATACATTTTGTTTCAACTCCAAGCTTGTGATGTTATGATTCATGTCGTATCTGTCTGCTTTAGACCGTGGCTCATGACTCTTTTTAAAAGTCTACATGGGAAACGTTTATAAGAAAAAGATGATGCAAAACGGTAAATGGACTCTGTTAGGTAAATGCCAGACAAATTGAATTTTGTACAAATCTTTTATTTGGCATTATACAAGGAAATAACAGGTATAACAGGCTACATATATTTCTGTGGGTATAAAAATCAAGGTAAGTTCTATAGAAATGTGTCGTCTCCAGGTATAGACACACAATGCTGTTGGGAATGAGAAAGTGTCATGCTGAGGTCAGCAGGGGCAGTGCTGTGCATGTCCAACATTACACATACATTTCTAACATTCATATTCTCCGCTAATGCCATAAAGTGTTCACTTTTGTCGACTGTTATTGAAAAGAATTATCAAAACTCCCTTTATCAACCACTGATTTGGCACATCATGTGATAAATTGTGTTTATTAACGCAAGGCAGCAATAAATATTCTTATGAACAGACAACCAAGCATGCTGACAGACAAAAAAGTTCAAGTGCAGGCTTATCTTTTTCTGATAAACACATTACATTCTAGAATTTAAAATGGTTGTAACATTTTTATTTTCTAAGAAACGTTGGCCTCTGTGGAAAAAAGTACACAATCTTTTTTTTTTTTCTGGTCAAAATTAAAAAAATAAGTGTATCTTGCTGACTCGCAATATTGAAATGCCCCTTTAAATTGCATAAATGTTTGATTAGCTCTGGTTTTGCCGTACACACCGTTACAGGCCTGTAGAAAGCAAAGAGAACAAAAACATCAGTTGCCTGGTAACAGACGTCCGTTCCATGTGACCACTAATAATCATAACAACCTCTGCAATTACCATAAAAACAGCCTTTAATATTTGAACATGTCAAAGATAAATGTGAGAATGGAAAAACGAGCCGATCCGTGTCACGCTGCACATTCGCAGGCGTGTGCACGGATGAGGTCAGAGGAATCGGCACCCAGCTTTGGGTCGGTTAGCCCAGTTCCACCGCAAAGCTTAACTGGCTGCATGCGACTATATACAGGCTTGTCTGCCCTCTTCAACTGTAAAACCTCGGCTGGGCACGAGAAGTCAGACCACAGAGGAGACACTTTCGTCATTACCGTGATTCTCAGCTGCCACATGCTCGAGTGGCACCCAGCTAAGTCAACAGAAACGAACATCGGACGGCTTCTTTCCAAAACACTGGGACCTCATGTAGCGTCAGACTGCTGTAAAAGTGATCTCGCAGTGCATTGTGGGTGCTATATATTTAAGTCAGTCAATGAGGCCTGAGTCACTTACTGTAATTCTGATGAAGGAATGCTAAATTCTGTCACTGTAATTTTAACTGGATGTCTCTCATTTTTCTTTTGTTTCTTAAGAGAATTCCTACGGAAAGACTACGAGACAGTTTGCATTTTTTTCGCAGAGGGTAAGATTTATAAGATTCATTCACAGGCAATTAGTTGGCCGTCTGTGAGCATGATGGACTGATGTGTTGGAATGTTTACCTGAGAACACAGATCTCTTGCTGGCATCTCTCACTCCACTTGGATTACCTAAAAAGAGCCAAAATACAGAAGAAAAGCTTGTAAATGGTTTCATGCTGAGAATTTTCAAACATATAATTCAATATAATAGAAGGAGACACCTAAAACTGAAACCTAAAAACCATACAGAAAATCAGCGGGCAAGTTTTTTTAAAAGTCTTTTATACTTACCAAAGCTGCATTTATTTAATTGAACACATTAAAAATATTATAAAAAATTTAAACAACTTGCGTTTTAATGATTAATCTAATCAAATCCAAAAGAAAAGTTTACTTGTATATATAAATACATACATATTGTGTATATATAAGTACACACACATGCATGTATATATTTAAGAACAATATGTTGTTTATATTCAAAAAAAAAAAAAAAAAAAAATATATATATATATATATATATATATATATATATATATATATATATATATATATATATATATATATATATATATATATATATATATATTGTATGCGTGTTATATAACCACAATAAATATACACAGTACACACACACATATATTATAAATAAACAAAAACTTGGATGCAATTATTCTGAATTATTCTTTGCCCAGGACTCAAATAAAAAGAATATATATATATACAATTTATGCAGTGTCATATGGTCCTTTAGAAATCATTCTGACATGCAGATTCGGTGCTCAAGAAACATTTGTTATTAATAATAATACTGAAAACCTAATACTAAACCTTGAAAACTATAACAAAACTCATAAGAACTGGATTTATCTCAAGTAAACATCATTTTTAACAATGTAAAAACACTTTTTGGTAAACACCTTGCTGAATAAAAGTACAAATTCTTATAAATAAATATACAAGCAAACACGCAAGCTTACTGGGCCCAAACGTTTAAACTGCAAGCTAAAACAAAATTTCTAAATTTGTTTTGCATTGATTCTGGCAGGAAATGTGCACCACGTATTCAGAAGCGATTTAAACATTTATAATGCTTAAAATAGAGTTATGCTGAAAACATTACAGAATATACCAAAATATACAATAAATGAATGTACAAATAGCGGAGGTTATGGATAAGGGGTCGTCCGGTTCAGTGGATTTCTACATGGAAATTCTGTGAGGTCCTGCCGATCAGTCATATTAAAATATACAAACATTTTATGCTAACATCAAACTGCTAAAATACCACATTTGAGAAATCAAACTTCCCTACAGATCATAAGCCAGAGATATCAGTTCTCATTAGGAAAGGCAGTTGTTATATTAAAAGCATGAAATTCAAAATGAATGGAGCAGTGGCTGAAATGTTTTAAGGGTTAGTGGTTACCCCGTTGTGGGCGTTCCTGCAATAACAGGAAATTGTTATAGAGCTTGTTTTTTGCTACGCACTTGATGTCTATTCAGAAACCTGTGTTGGCACAGAACAAACTCCAACAGACAGTGGCAACAGTCACTGTGGCAGCCAATCAGCAAATGTTCTGAATGCCAAATGGCATTTTGTCACGTCCTGGCAGTGCCAGGAGTTCTCACTAACAGACTGTGCCTCATGCTCCTTTAAATAACCGGGCTGGCATGACAGTTCCAGAAAGCACGCCTGTAGAGGCTGTTAGCACAATATACTTATTTTACGCAAGATATGTTTTTGGCAAAACGGAGCCTGTCATGTGTAGTTACATTTCATTTGATAGCAGGGCTTGGATTGTTTGTATAATATTTTGCTCGTCTAGAATTTTCTGGCAGTGCGATTGTGTGCTCCAAACATATGTCGAAATCATTTGTTTATTAAAGAAATATTATACCAGATCTACAGCAAATATTTTCCCAAAAAGCTTCTGAGTTTACGTTGAAAAGATACGGAACCCACAGTAACATTTTCTCAGAATGTAGCATTTTGTTTTGCATCTGGCATTTTGTGATTATGAAAAAACTCTTCATCACGGACAGTTGTCTTGGTTCTGATAAAAATCACAATCATTCTTACATAATCCATGAACTCAAAGACACTCTGTCAGGGCTACAGCTTTGATATGCAACAATATTGAGGTCATTAACAGACTAATGGCTCATGAGGGACGTGGAGATTCTGGCCATGTCACGTTCAAAGAGTGAAAAATGAGGCCAGCGGTATTTATTAGCGATGACGGACCGTGATTTGGACAAATAATAATCCTCTAATGACTCCAAGCATGCTTAAATCTATCAGACATCCACTGGAATGGAGATCTAAGATATGTTCATGAGACCATATCAACATAATTAAAGTGTCCGATGTTTTTCAACCTCAAAGCCACACATGCTGTAGGCTTACGTATGTGGAGACTAAGGGAAGCTGTAAAAGATCTGCTTGGAATTGGCCCCCTCAACCTGACTCATTTATTTGGAGAGCTCAGATATCGTCATTAACAGGCCTCTATAGAATTTAAACCACAATGCCACTGTAGAGAAATATTCACTACATTCATAGGAATTACCATTTAATTCAATCTGTGTATCATGTGTAGCTGTAAAGGATCTTTCAAACTGACAAAAATAGTGATATGAAACCTCTACAGTTGACTTTTTTTATGTTGAATATGATATACTTACAGCCCATTCACACCAGTAACAATATCCATAAGGATATAGAAATGTATTAGAGTCCACACTAACACGCGATAGCACAATGCTGTTTATTATAAATGAGCACATTTTTGTCATCTGCCGTTTTAAATGTTCAAGCTTTTAACTGGATTCTGATTGGCTGTTAATGTTTTTATCATCCGTTCATCATGATTCCAACAAATTCATTCTTCAGCGTTGTCACATTTTAAGGTATAACTACAATAATAATGATGCAAATTCATTGACAGCCGAGAATACTTTTTGTACAGCAAGAGAAAAAAAAGGATTGAAACAACAAGAGGGTAAGTGATTAATGACTAAAATGTAATTTTGGGGTGGAGTAACTCCTGAATGCATTTTCCATTGTAGTTATATAGCCTTTATGCAAATGAGGTAATAGCACAAACACACAAAAAGCCCACAACAGCCAGGTTTATATAGAAAGGAAGCTTGTCTGCACTAAAAAAGCTTTTTTTGAATACAGAATACGGTATTTTTGCTGTATTCTTGGACTGTTTAAACTAGATTGTGGGTCGTAATTTGGCGAATCTTGATGTCATGATGTGGTCAGTGTACGGGACCGGTATAGAGATGTAATACTCACACTTGTCCTGCTCAGGTGGTTCCAGACAGTCACTCTCTGTGTCACTGGGGATGCGCCAGGGCTTCCTGACCGCCTGCAACTGCTGGTAAAATTCATCCTAGCAACACATATGATGGGAACAGAGATATAAATCACAAATGACAACTTGGTTTGATATGTTGACATGTGATGCAAATGAATTCATTCATTTTCAAGTCTGTATTTAATTGCCAAAAAGTGTCCGAATGCTTTTTTAAGGCCTTGCCGAAGCCTAAGCTTGTTTGCCTCCCTACTTGGTCAGACTGGTCTTTTGGATTGTTTTAAAGGTAGGTGTGTGTAATTTATGATGGTGAATTTGGGAAATCAGCTCAACCTGGCCGGGCAGGAGACCCACTTGAGATGGTTTAACCAGCAGATATTAAAGAGTGCAGCTCATGTGTACTGTATATAGTCTAACAGCTAAATAACACAAAAGACCAATTTTGATTTTAAGAGTTATTAGAGGACATGATTTGCTTTAATATTCAGGGAGTGTAATGATGGATCGGTAAAAACTGCAGAAAGTTGGCGATTTGAAAAGCAACAAAATCCCCTGTGAAGTGGAAACCTAAGATGTAAAGGGGCCGGTGGATGTGCCTGTCAGGCCCATTCGTTCTACAGTTGTTTTTATTTTCTTTTGCGATAAGTGCACCTCTGGGTCGAATCCTCTGAGCCAACCTCTAATAAATAAATTGTCCCCTGTTCACTTCTAAAGACTTTTATGTGTTCTTATTTTTCAGCGTTAAAGCGCTGATACGGGCCAGACAGGAAGCGCTCATACATCTATGCCGCATTTCAGTGCTAATAATGAAAACAGAAGAGAAGGACAAATCATCTGATATCTTCCTGTAGATCCCATTCTGAACTGAATGAGATGTACAGGTGCATATTTCTTTTTCATATTCCGGAGCTGAAGTACTGTAACAGCCGTGGAACCAGGTGGGTGCAATCAAAACATGATCAATGCATTTATGTTTTCATAATCTCATCAGTCAGAAGAATATGAACTAGCAATACGATTCCTGTTTGTGGCTATAAAATGCCTCAAAAGGAGCTTTGGTTTTATTAACAAGCCCTAAAACCAACACTATAAAAGATAAAAAGAACGGAAACCCAGAAATACCAGACTCCCTTCTTTTTCATACCAAGGGTAGTCATTTGCGAATCTATTCTTTAGTTTCACATGGATCCTTTTTATATTATATTGCTTAATCTCAATAGAGGATGAGATGAATAGGCCATAGTCAGACATGGACAATAGAATATTAGACAGCTTTAACAAACTAACCAGTATAATAACAGTGAGCGTGTGTGATTCTAAACCCATTGATCTTGAGGTTTACAGGGTTATTAAATGTGAGCTTTATTTTTTCTCAAAGTGTGCATAAAATTGGACCTCAGTTTCCAAGCAGTAAGAGGCTTGTTAGATTAAAGACCTTTTATGACAGCACATTCATGGTCAATATTGTTAATAGAAACCGAAATAAAAAAAAAAACTAGTGCTGTTAAACGATTCATCACATCCAAAGTAAGTTTTAGTTTACATAATATATGTATGCATACTGTTTTTATGTGTATATGTATATTAAAATACACACATTCAGTATATATTTCAAAAATATATACGTGTATATATACTTTTATTTCTATTAGAATTTATGTTATATATAAATATATTTAATATATAAAAATAACATATTTCTATTAAATATATACATGTATAAAAAGTACACACTTCTATATTATGTAAACAAAAACTTATTTTATTCAATGATTAATCGCAACTATTCACTAAAAATATCTAAATAATTGTATAATATTTCTATACACATTTTATATATAATATAGAATATTATACATTTTACGATATAACTTTTTTTTACTTTTTTTATTTTTTTATGAAACATAGTTAAAATCTATATTGTATATAATAATGTTGTTGATGTGTACCTCTGTCAATGTGCTCCACAGTCCTCCGTATAAATCTGTGGTGCTCAAGCCCGGCGGTGTGAGGATGGGTCTTGTTATCTGTCCGGTCGGCGTGACTGGTCTGCTTCTAGAGCGCCCGTACACCCGTTCTTTGTTCCCGTGGCTACCGGCAGTCAAAGCGTGCATCATGAGACTGTTAGGGGTCAAAGGTCTGCTGGGCGTCCGTGCTCCACTAGGGGTCTGGGCACGGCTGCTGGGGTTGCTGGGAGATGTCCGGCCCATGACTAGGCTTGTGGGTTTAGTGTTGTGAAGTGGCAGGCCTGTGGTCTTTGTGGAAAGGCTGCTGGGAGACTGTGGTCTGGACGTCTGTCCGAGCACAGGCAGAGTGTTAGTGGTGTGGAAGAGGGGGGTTAAAAGCAAACTCCTATGAGGGCTGTTTGGACTTCGGTTCAGTTTCCCTTGCTCTGCCAGCTTGGCTAAGTCCTTCTCCACCTCTGTAGAAATCAAGACAATAAAAGCAAAGAATCACCATCTAGGGGACAATAACAATTATGGCTTCGTAAACATTTTGGTCATAGGTCACGTGGGACATGCCCAGTGTTGGGGTAACGCATTACAAGTAACGTGAGTTCTTTTTTCAAGTAACTAGTAATGTACAAGTTTCACTTTTTTTTGCTACTAAAAATAAACAAACAAGTCCAAAAGTAATATAATTAGGGTTGTCAAACAATTAATTAAGCATTAAGCACATCCAGGTTTTTGTTATATAAGTCTGTGTTACATTGTGCGTATATTTATTATGTATATATCAATACGCTCACATGCATGCATATATTGTGAAAATATTTACTTGTATTAACATGTCTATATAAGTGCTGTCCAATTATTAATATTGATTAATTGCATGCAAGATAGACGTTTTTGTTTACATATATGTGTTTTTATAGCACACAGCAGACATATAATGTATTTAATATGCATGCATGTTTTTTCAGCATGTATTCAACACGCTAACAGCCTTAAAACTCATCAGTGTATTGACGTAGAATATTGACTCACCGCTCATAGATTCCCATTAACAAACCACCAAAACAATTTCCTGAAGTTTTGCCGAGGTCTTTTCACAGTCATGGCAGCAGTATTTATTGTCAGCTGTAAAGTGTAAATTGGATGGCATGTTTACTTTGTACGAGTACAAGAGCGGTTTAATACGGCCTGCTTCATGTCAATATATTTGTTTGCTTGGTAGCAAGTCAAATATTTTTGTTTATGCAAGTCTGCTGCACATTTTCAGATGGAACATCTGGACGCGTCAACCAGTGTTCAGTCTGAGAGGAACTGAGGATTCGGAGGAAACAACTTGTGACATATTATAAATAGTATGTACAAGTTTGATTTGTGTTTCAGAAACCTTGACTACTTGACTTGTAAGCAAACAGTTCTTTCTCTGGAGAAACATCACGATAGTTTTCAATATGAAACACATGCCAGATTACCCATGTAATAGAGCAAATTCTCATTTTGCATAACACTGCTCTTGTAATTGCTTCCCTTTACGGAAACTATTCCAGATTGTTGTGATATACGATACAGTTAATTGTGTGAATGGATAATACGATTGTTTTGTCTGTAGTCAATCAGAAGTAATTTCGTCCCATTTTAAACGGCATAAAGGAAGGTTTTCCAGCGATTTCTCACCTAAACACATATGTGACGAGGATTAGCTGTGAAATTATTACACAAACATAAATCACTTGCGATGATGGCAAGCCCTACCAAATAAAGACATGAATGAAAAATGTCAGTGTTTAAAATTTCCAACATGAAATTTAAGAAAGAGTTTGCGGTGGAGCTCACGGGTCCTAATGAGTCGACGCTGGAGGCTGAGATCCCAATTACCTTCACTGTAAACACCACACACACATAAATAATCATTCATCACGAACGGAAGATAGTATGCGTGCTAATAACAACTAGTAAAAAAGGTATAGTTCACCTAAAAGTGAAAGTTCGTCATCATTTTCTCAACCTTATGTCGTTTTCATAACCTGTATGGGTTTTCTTTTATGTTGAAAATGAAGATTTTTGGAAGAATGCTGGTAATCAAAGAGTTGTTGGAACGACGTGAGGGTGAATACATAATGAGAAAACTTTCTATCTTCTAATACTGAGAATGGGTCCTTAAAATTAAGTTTTACTAAAGCTACCGTAGTGGTTGAAAGACCATAGCATGTGTAGTGACCCCAAGACTTTAAAGAGTTAACAAGAAGCAGCTCGTCTAATCTATTATAAACATCTCGTGATCAAAAAAAGCTAATGCGCTTCCCACAAGGCTACGATCCTCAAGCACGCAAACCCATCATTTAGAACATATGCAACCTTATTGATTCCCGACTTTCTCCCTAAATATCTACTTGTTCAAAAAGTTCATCTCGTAGAGGAAGCTCAAGAGAGAGAGAGAGCGATCTGAGGAATTCCAGCTTGCTGAAAGTGATGCTTTATTTATCCAAAAGTGGCGGAAAGCTTTTCTCTGCCATTAAAAAACAGGCAATAACGTTGTCCTTTGGGCACAAGTCAAATATCAAGCTCTTAAATTCCTAAAACAAAAACAAAGCAGCTTGATCGTAAATTAAAAGGAGTCTTGAGGATTTAGTTGACCACATAATTGAGGTAATAATGAGATAAAAGAAGAAGCCTGGCTTTCAACACGGAGAACATTAACAGCTAATAAAAGCATGAAAGGGGTAAATTAGGCTGTTGAATGAGGCTAATGCCTGGTCCTATGGGGATGACTCTGTTCAGATATAACTCAAAAGACAAGCGGCTTTAAATCAATGCCATCTGAGAGAAGGGACGATTTTTCCCGCAAAATGATGTCAGAATAAACTTCCCACCAACTGAGTCACGAAATAACAAGCACACTTGATACAAATAGATAAATACTTCCCACATACACATTCATGTTGCCCTTTAATGATTATGGCAAGAAATGTGAGAATACTTTTTTTTTTTGCAAAATAATTGCATTACAATTCCAAAACCCAATGTATGGGTTAATACAATGAATAAATACGTGAAACAATTTATTAATGATTGTTGTTACTGTGTTAAAGAAAAATTTTTTTTTACATTTTTTGGTCACACTTTATTTTAGGTAGCCTCAAAGTCTGCCCGAACTGGAAGTTTGAGACCGATTTCACTTCTGTATTCTGCAGTACTTCCGAGATAAGCAGAACATAGAATAAGATAGAGGGTGTGGCTTTTTTATACCGCAAATTGATTGGATGTTTTAAAGTAGGCATTTCGTTCAGAAATGAACACTGACAGTTGGAGGGGTATGGTTAGAGATGACCCGTTATTTTAGAGGGGAGGAGCATTTTCAGTTTAAAGATTATGAAGGTAAACTATTTATTTATTTTGTGGATTGACTTGCACCGCAAAACGATGAATTGTTCACCACAAAAATAGCTAACAAAATAAATATAGTTAATTTTGATTCACGTGGACTGGGTTGGGGACAGGTTTGGTGGTATGTGAAGGTTTAAGGGTTGGTTAAGGTGTAATGGGATGGATCAACAGTATAATTATAAATGTAATTACAGAAATTAGAGTTTTTTAAAAAACGTATCCTGGCTAAGATTTATTTGCATCGTTGCCTGTCTTAAAATGTCACGAAAATCAAGTTCAAATGCAAAGCTTTTAACCATCGGATGCTGTTCCCGTCATTGCCGCCACATAAGAGGCAGTACGTGCAATGCATTTCTGTTTTTATGAGCTTGCAGGGTATACAGTTTTCTGTCGCTACTGTATGTGAGCACAACAACAAAATCACATTAGCCTTTAGAAATGTAGTGTTCCTTGAATGGAGAAAACGCTGTACTTATTCAGTCAACAGTTCTGCAGACAAACTGAGATGCTCCAAACTACGCGCCAAGATTTATTGACTGAAGAGGAGGGAAGAATAATGAGGTTTCTATTTCTAATCTGACCTCAAGTTTCAGAAATACTTTAGTAAAAGTAGTTTTTGTTGATGCAACTGCGCTACTTGATCAAAAATAGAGCTTCGCGATTGAAAAGCTACTTGATTCCGAAAACAACGAAGCTACTGAGAAATGTACTTAAACTACTACTTGTAGCGACGCTACTGCCCAACACTATGTATGCGTGCAAAAGCTACATATTCATGTCTACTTTGCTAAGGTTGTTAACTTTTCGCGTTTAAACGCCAACCTCCCACATCAACACACACATACACACAGCTGTTGCCCTGATGACTTAGTGAGAGTGCCCTTCTTAAATACTTAATGCGTTTCAAATGTATTCGGTGTGCGACAGAGAATGAAATAAAAAGCAGTACATGCGTAAACAAACAACTGCGCAACACATGTTGGAATGCTTGATGCTGTTTGTGCCTTAGGTTTTGCCTAATGCTTTCAAGCGGTTACCAAACGAAACGAACATTGCACACACATGCACACGCACACACACACACACACACACACAAGTCTAATAGAGGTCTGTGAGATCAAACCATCAGCTGAGTTTGATCATCTACAGACAGAGATTTGTCACTTCACAGCAACGCTAACAAGCTAGTGCGGTGGTGGCATTATTAAATGAATCAAAGATGGTCACCGTTTTTCCCGACATATTTTAATAGGTGGATCAGCTTTTAATTAGCCAATCAGACACCTTCATCCCTGCGTTCGCAGACAGACTTTCACATGTGTGGCCTTTGACAGTGTCAGGCTGTAATGGAAAGGTGGCCTGTTTTATATGCGTGTGGGTGTCTGTGTGTTAAAAACCTACCGGCAAGATGCTTGCCCATGTTCTCCAGTTCTTTGGAGAAAAGCGAGTCCTGGAGTTGCAGAGCACGTCTGGCCGTCTGCGGGCTCGTGCCTCTGATCGGCTTCACATCCGATGCCCAGACAGGGTGACGCTACGACACACACACACACACAAAACAGAGTCACATTAGCTTTGAATTTCACTCCTTTTTTTACATACGACTTATGGTTACAACACTGTGCCATATCTGTTATAATGAGGGCCAATTATTTTTTAAGAGAAATTAGAAAAACACTGAAAACCACAGTTCTTTGGGATGAAAGTCTGGATGGCGGCTAGGACTCAACTTTTATTTGTGAACACTGTGCTAGATGTTCAGTAGTGGTTACAGGATTTCGAAGCAACAATCAATAAACTCTAGTGATCCGAGAACGGATGATGACGGGCAGCGTAAAGATCGTGCTATTACTATTTTGCGATAATAAACTTGCGGTTTGGGGATTAAGAATACAGCCTTTCAATTTAAGACTTCAAGGAGAATAAACCATAACAAAAGATGAATCAAAATTACATTGGTGTGTAATGATTTTGCTTATTGCTAACATCCATACTTGCCGTGCAACACAAGATACACTGTTTTAATAACAAATCTAGTTATTATTACTGGACTGGCACTGGTTTGTCGGATGCAAATGCTAAATGTTGTAACAGCAGGGCACTAAACCCCACACAACAAAAGGAATTACAGATAAATATTCAGTCACGCTTTATTTTAAGGTTCAACTCTCACTATTAACAAATCATTAACTATGACTTTTGCCTCAATAAATTCATAATTTGCTGATTATTAAAAGTTGTTAAGTTTAGGTTTAATATGGTCATTTAGAATATGTGCTTTATGAGTCAATCAATCATTTTTATTTATATAGCGTTAATATGTTAGTAATATGCATGCTAATATACAAGTTAATAGCAGTTTTTTTAAACTTCAACATTAGGTATTGTATTTCAGTAGTAACAAGCTCAGATGATTTGTAAATAAGACTAGAGAACAAGACCTTAAAAGTGAAACGACTAGAGAAAGAGCGAAGAACAATTTTATAGAAAAGCACTGTACAACTTTCATATATATAACACTGTTACAGTACACTATAGAGTTACACTCGCAAGCTGCTTTCTACCGTGAAGGAAATACCCTTTGCTTACATGAAGCAATATGTTTGCTACTAAGGGACAGCATTACGTTATAAGTCAAAATCCCGTAAGATCATCTCACATCAATTACCAGATCATAAGCAGAATCATATATCACAGCAAACGCATACGCTCATCCATGCTGGGAAACATCTGTCGTTCAGAACAATACCGAGGGCAAGTCAAGATGCTGCTCAGGCCTGACCACCTCCTACATCACTCTGAAGATGCACGCGGCCCTTCACTTCCACCTTCTGCGCTGCTTCTTGTTTGGTCTCGTTTACAACAGCATACTAAATCTAGGCAGATCTGCAGTATATTTTTCAAACACATCCTTAATGCCCCAAGGAGAACAGATGGACTTGAGAAGTCGCAATTAAGAGAGAGGGTGGGTAAGATTACAACATGTTGGATCGGTTTTTGTATCCATAACATTTTAAACAGCCATCTGGAGCTGTTATACATACTGTACACATCATGAATAAATCCAACCAATATTTCTAGCCATTGCGGTTAACTGAATGTAATGTCAGTACAGGTTATTGTGTATAATGTTTTATTTGCTAAAAATAAAGCATTTTAATTCCCTTTATAAGTTAAATAAATAGGAACACTGCCCACTTTTTTCGCAATACCCGTTTTTTTTTTCCAAGGTTGTTTACGCTTGCTGAATCTTTGTAATACTGCCACTTTCCATTGCACAAGTGCTGAAAAGTATCTATAAATAATATAATCTTAATCAGAAACAGCTAAACTAATAATTGTTTGCAAGTAATCAACAAAAATCAACATAAACACTTGACGGCACAATTGGCTGAACGTCTGCTTCTAAACGGTTTATTTTTGAAGCCTCAAGATGTTGATCAATTAAATGATCTTTAGAATAATAATTTTACATTTAATAATTTTTTGACTTCATGAAAAAAGGGTCATGATTTCAATATGATTTCAAACCCTTTAAAATGTGATTATAAATTAATACTTCATGATATGTTTTAATTGCATTTTGGATAAAATAAATGCGGCCTTTGTGGACATCTTTTAAGAGATAAGCAGATACATAACAGACAAACAACAGGAACACATTATACACCTAACACACTAACTAGATAAACAACGTTGGGACAGTAAATTACCCCAGTAACATAGGATACATTCATATAAACAAAATAATCACGGTGATTCCGGTTTCCTGGCCCATAATGCACTATTAACTTAAACAGAGCGCAGTCAGGTCATGTCCATACATACAGATAGAGAAAAATTATACTAACACGTACTTATTTTAACGCAACAAAACAAACCTTCGACGCACAGCCCTCAAAGCGCCATTCATCTAAACATGCTGGGAAGAAAATCTTCCTTGACAAATATTTTGACATTTCTTTATAGACAAGCATCTACATTTACAGTAACAACAAATAAATGTGAATGACAGTTAACAGAAACTGTTTCATGAACGATGAGGCTGCTGTTAAGAGATGCATGTCAGCGTTAATATTCGAGGATGATTCATTCCTGATTCCGAATTACTGGCCAATCCGTTCTCTCGAAGGTTTATTGGATCCACTTAGAACCGTCATTGACTATACAAACCCATAATAGATACTTGCAAACTGAAGCAATATTTGGGAAGCACAGTGCCGTTCCCTTCAGCACGACTGCGGTTTACGGCGACATTTGTCTTTATTGATCGTGATGTGTGCGTGCGACTCGGAAGAGAATGAGTCAAACTAGTTTCAACAAATCAGTTTCGTGGGAGTCGATCAGAGACAAGCTGTTTACCGGGCCAAACAAAGCAGCTGTTTTACGTTTGCAATGAGAAATTGTGGATTAAGAGCAAGCCGACTGGTCCACCAAAGCTTACAACCACTTTTTAAGGGGCTTCCGTCCACTCGCGAGCATGGTTCCAATTGCTTTAGAAATGAAATGCAGATTGAGAATAAATATGAGCCCATTCAACGATCGTTCGCATTTTAAGTACCGACCGATCCACCATTCACCTCAATTCTCACAGGAAAAGCACAACACTTTGCTCTCAAAGGCCATTAAACAGGCTAGTAAAGCTGCGGCGTTTCTCTTGCGCACATCAAACGGCATTATAATTGTTCAGAAATGTCCAGTTCATTGGAAGCAGGTTCAAAAACCACAAGGAAAAGTCAAGGATTTACATTTGCCATCGCTGCTGGCCTGTGTCTATTTACCGCACAGGGACAACATTGCCTTGGCTCATTGCCTGCTGTCACATCTGCGCGCGCCAGCTCTTTACGGCCATGTTGGAGGCCGCAGGCTCAAGCCACAGTGATGTTTAGCATGTACACAGAGCGCTGAGGCTTGTGTTCTGCCCACACCGACCTGCCACAAGGGAAGAGAGTCACTATAAAGAGCGGTGGCCCACCCCGGCACAAGGAAGCAAACACCACCGACCGCATTGCATCAGTTCTTCTGGTCTGGGCTGCTAAAACCAGTTGAAAGCCTCTTCCACTGTTTGTTTGCTGAATGTGAGAGATAAAATTGGCCATAAAACAGTCCAGTATATAATTTCACTTTCTTTTCCTTTGAGTTGAAGGTCTGACAAAGGAAGTTTCTGGTCTAATGCTTAGCAGCAGCTTTCAAGACGTGCCAAATGATGTTTTAGATGGACAGATTTTTTGTTTTTGTTTTTAGATATATTTTAGATATATCTCAGTGGTGTTTTTAAATTAGGAGGTGATTTTTATTAATCAAAAGTAAATTCATGTCACATTTAAAAATAATAATAATTAATATTACAACAAACTATTAAGATTTAATTTATTACAGTGTGTTTGAATTTTTTTTCTAGTTTCTGAATACAATATTTATATATATTTTTCATCATTATTTGTGTCAACAAATATTTTTAGTTTTAGTTTACAAAGTAATATACAAAGTGTAATAACCCTGAATAGCATTTGATTATGGAAAAACACATAAATTGAAAACGTAAGAGACAGCTCTTATGTTTTCAATTTGTGTGTTTTTTTCACATCTATTAAGAGCCACTTGAAACATCTGCGTACATCCATTTGACCCAACTTCCATTAACAAAATCAAATACAATTTCAGCGCTAACAGATTTAAATGGGACAAAACTACACAAACAAACCTCCCCTCTGGTGCTCTAATAGTGCTCACTGCAGACGGAAATGAAGTCTAACACAATGGTTTATTAAATCTCCTTAAGTTGGCGGCATGAATGTGAATATTCACGGGCGCTGTGCCAAAATCAAAAGGGAAATGGACAATAACAAATGTATTACCTGATTAAAGTCTAACTCTCTAAAGCACAGAGCCCTGCAGCATGACATACTGTGTGCACCTGGATTATACATGAAGAAAACAACACAAACCTGCAGAGCTCACACTAAACCTGTTGAAATGACTTCACTCAACCAGATCACTTCTGAATAATTTGTTTATAACAAAGTCAAACACGTGAAAAACATCTAGCCAGTGAGCAACGTATATTTGCTATAACAAGCTTCAGGCAGGTGTGTGACATTTAAGAGTGTGTTTTCCTGCATCTTGCCTGACAAATGTCTTTGTTCCAGAGGCCCACTGAATAATTTGTTAATGCTATCGCTATATTATGTTAGCTGGACAACATTTCAGAAATTTGTAACGAGTGAAAAACATGAACCAGATGGCTCGCCGGAATATATGGGGGAGTCTGTCAGCTCCTCTGGCATATATCTAATAAATTGCCTGAATTACATTCAGTGTTTGAATTGAGGGGGAGCTGCAGGGTCCCAGACCCCCCATAAGAGCTCAGGGACCCCATATAGAAAAAGGAATTGTGGCCACCCCTGCTGTTGCAAGGAAAAAAAATAATTCAACGTTATTTGTCCAAATTCACTAAAGTGAATCAAATCTGACTGCATAACGTGGAATTCTGAAAAGCATTTTACAGAAAACTGACAGAGGATGCTTATTTCCACCTGTCAATGCATGTAAAAATAACATCTTTCTAAAGCAAGAGCAGATGGTATACAGTATAGACCACTACGAAAACAGACGGCAAGAGAATGAGCATCTCCGTGCTTATATAATTAATGAAACATAATCCATTTCCTGCTAAAAGCTAAAGTAAATGTTTAAATAAAGTACTTCAAATACTGATAGCAAGGATTGCAAAGAGTGCATCTGTGAGCAATTTATAACCAACCGACATCCTTTTTTGCTGTTGCTGTTTAAGAATAAATATCTTATAGCGATAGAAAAGACAAGGGTCAAAAACAAAACTTTTCATGCTTTGTGGGAATCAGTTTTGTGTGCAGTTTGAGAATTTTGCTTAATTTTTCCACTGATTTCATGTTCCAGGATATCTATGCAAAACTGTATTATAAGGTATCTTAACTAGTTGCTTATTAGCATGCATATTGCTAGGATAATAGCCATTGGTAGTAATTACGCAAATATTAATGCCTCATTCTACATTCCTAAACCTATACAATACCTAAACTAAACAAGTATACTTACTATTAATTAGCAGCAAATTCAGAATTTATTAAGGAAAAAAATAGTAAATAAGTGTTCTTTATTTTTTCCCTTGTTGTTACCGTAATAATAAAGGTTTTGGTATTGGGTAGAATTAAAGAATCAGTAATGCAGAATAAGTGTTTATTATATGCTAAAAAGCAACTTAAATTAAAGAGCTGCACATATTGGACTTAATGAGGCCTTTAGCTGACTGTCATTTTTTGCATATTTTGCATGATTTGTGCAGTTGGGTCCAAAACTCTGATGACCTATAGTGATAATATTTCTGTTTAGCTTTTTAAGTGGAATTTTTGGAATTTAGAAGTATAAGATTTCTTTTCCTTTTGCTTTAATTGTGTTTTCACTTGCAATCCTTGTTTCTTTGTTTCCGTTTTTTAAAGGCTAAAGTGTGTTTATTTTCTGGTTTAAATTAGACTTTCAATCCCAGATTTTTGTGGCTTCAGACTTTAGGACTCCAATGTATATTAGAGGCGCAATCAGACTTGGAGGTAAATTCAGACTGCAGTAGAGGACTGAAACAATAAGTCTTGAAATGTGGAATGGAGGATTTTTCTTCCTGCAATAATGCATAATGAAATAGACATCGTCTGTGTCAAGAACAACTACATTTTTCCATGTTATGAATGAGCAGGCCTAATCAGAAAGATCAGGAAGGCCAATGCACAGCCGTGACCAAACTTTACTGTTTGAGCTCACGCAGTCAAAGCAAGCTCTCCTCAAGGCTGTTTTTTTAATATCACCCCAGTACTAAGACAATCAAGACCGGAAACCACATGAGAGAGACCCATTAACGTGCTATGGCTTATATTACGAAGCAGGCCAATATTAATAGAAAAGGTTGAAGCTGAAATATTTCTGATCTGCCAAGGTGGGAGGCTGTCACAACAAAAGTGAAGCCCATAGGAAAAAAAACACACACATATCCTCATTTTCCAGCCTTACAAAAACAAATCTTTCAGTGATGCAGACATAGACGTAATTAGCATATGCAGAAAAAAATTATATACTTCCTTCACAGTCAGTTTAACAATGAAACATCCAGGCCAGGCTGAAGAGGTTAAATTAAATTATACAATCTGATTCTCATTTTATAAGAACTAAACTGATTATTTACATAAAAAAGAAGCTTGAATAGAGAATTTCAGAATTATAAAAATTGACCTGAATAATTGGATGAATAATTGGTTCTAAAATATTATCTGACATTTTTCCTACTTTTGGCAAGGAAACTTAATTTAATTGACAATACTAATAGTTAAAAAAAAAAAACGTACAACTCAAGCATAACTAATCAGCTATAATAATGCTTTTTGATATTTATAGATTTTTAAATCTCTAAATATCATAATATATTTATATTAAATATATGGATACTTTTGGTAATTATTAGAATGGCATCACATAATTTTATTTATTTTTTTACCAACAAAATATTTTTAAATAATAAAATATAATGTATGAATTCTGTCTTATTTTAACCGCAAATAAGTATTCCATTCTATGGTACATTTTATGCTTCTTAAAAGAATATGTATATTAAATAAATTTATATAATCGAATTTAATCATATACAATAAAATACAGAAGTAAATCAATAAAGGTTATAATATAAACAGATGATAAAATCTGAATGCAGCAGAATGCATGTAAAAAATAAATATTGTTCATAAGCCAACAAGAAACTGAAGTCTCCCAAGATGCTCTATGCAACCTGGAGTCCATAAGCGGCTCTGTCCATCTTGATCGTCATTTATAAGGCTAGAAACATGAGCTACAGCCAGAAGGAGATCAACACAGATACAGCGCCCACGACTATTGTTGTCCCAAGAAGTGACTCAGCTCATAAAAGTATTACGTTTGTTTTCCGTGCCATTCTGGGCGGCAAGACGAGAGAACCCCTGAGGACCAGTTAAAGTAATAAGCTATTAGGAAGACAAATCGCATTTGCCTTTCAAATAGAGCCCAAAATAAGCAATTAACCAGAAAACAACCACATTAAGCTTTAAAAAGCAGCAGTAGGTGATCTGATCCTTTCACACACGCCGCTCCATGTGGGAAACATTATCCGTCTCGCTCTTAGCTCACTGGCACGGTTTAATCTATAGACGATGGGGCCTCCTTTCACACTTTCTCTGTCTCTCTCCTTTCAGAAAGAGAGACAGGTCTTAAAAATGCAAGCCAAAGTAAAGAGCATGTTTCTGTGTGAATGAGAAAGCAGACGCAAGTGCGTGTGAGGCCCTCTACGGTGTCCGGACGGCATTGTTTACTCTGTGGTACGGTTTCTCAGGGTAGTCACAGCTCCTTGGGTGTCCCCGCTGGGCGACGAAGAAGAAGCCTCACACGTCTGATGTTGCCACTCTGTCTGGAGCTCTCAGCCCATAAGCTCCACACACGACTCCTAAAAGATTCCTAAAGAGATTTTTCCAACACTTTTACTCTGTAATTATAGCTGCACTCTCTGTTCTGCTGCTGATAGAAAAATAACCACTTCATGATGGGTTAAAGGGAATTTGGGGTTGCTATAGTGACAGAAAACTGTATACAGTTAAATTCCCATGAGATTTTGAGAGTCAGACACTAAAGGAAAAGAGATGGGTTGCTCACTTAGGTATGAGTGGGTTTTAATTGTTTTTCTATGGCTGTGTCCCTGGGTGACAACACATCCGTCAGTTCAGTTATGGAGTATCTTTTTTTTTTGCAATCACTATAAGACCGATTTCTCAACAATTTGGTCACTCTTTCCTTCACAAAATAAGCACAACAGCAGTCTGTGTGGGCTAAACTTCATACCATGTTTTAACGTAAATGTATTTTGGAACTTCTTAGAACTGCATTTCTCCCCCTTTTGCTTTAATGCATTTTCACTTGAGCTAGCATCGTTTCATTTCAAATTTTCTAAAATATTTTTAGAGTTCAATTAAACTTTGAATCCCAAAGTTTATTCATACTTTCTGACCCCACTTTTAAAGATATAATTAGATATGGAGGATATGGAGATTTTTATTTGTTTTGCAAAAATATATAATGAAATAGACATGATCTGTATCAAGAACAACTGCAATTTTGCAATTGAGCTGACCTAATTGGAAAGATCAGGAAGGCCAATGCACAGCAGTGACCAAACTTTAGTCAAGTCAAGTCACCTTTTAACAATATAGGTTGTGTCAAAGCACTTAACAGTATCAAATTAGACAAGAGATTGTCAGTAATGTATAATGACAAGATTAAACACTCAATTTTCAGTTTAAGGCAATTCATTATTGAATTCAAAGACATCCTTGTCTAGCTCAGTTTAGGTTAAATAATCAGAAATTAACTTTACAGTTTTATCATCTATTCAAATGGGGGCAATTTAGGAATACTGTATCGTGTACAGTAATGTAAACATGGACCATGTAACACTGCAGTGAATTCTAAACAGCTGAAAAGTGTCCTTGTTTTGTAAATAAAAATTGTACAGAAGGAATAATTTGAATGTATGAACACATTTCTAGAAAAAAAAATATTTTTCATTTTAATTAGAAAGTTGCTAACTTGTCAACAAAAACGCCTTCCAGATAGATAGATAGATAGATAGATAGATGATTCTGTAGAGATGGATAGATGGATAAACAGACAGATAGACAGATTGACCCTTGCGTTCTGTTCTTCGTCTTTGAAGACGAAAACATGTTCTGTGTGAAAGGCTCCAGACTCCTGTTATTGAGTTCCATGTTGGACGTCTGTTCTGGTCTCTGGTGGCTGTTGCTGACAGATTTGATGGAATGGGGGATTTCTACAACACAGGTGTCCTCATTGACCTCTCTTTTGAATGTAAACGAACACTTTTCCATCAACAACACGATACTCCGCGAGAAGGACACAAGCGTTGCGTGCTTTCTCACCAGGTACACCGCCAAGTCCGTGTTCATCCAAACCCTGCACCTTTTTAATAGCTCTTTAATCAAACACAAGGTACCTTTTTCACAAGATAAGCTCTTATTCACGGTTTGGCTAGATGAACGTCCCCTCTAGCTTCACAAGCAAGGAGACAAATAGTCAAGTCACGCTGAGACGGACCTGTAAGTGGGTTTAACTGTCCCTCTGACAGCGTTCACAATGGAGATGATGCTGTAGACATTAATGACTTGGGGAAAGTTATATAATGAACAGTTTTGCTAGGTGAGGATCACCTACCGGCCCTGTCACCTGAGAGGCCGTCTGCAGATCTTCTGCTGCTGTCAGGGTTTCTGTCACCGCGGGTAATGGACCTGATCCAGAAGCAAAAAAAACCCACAATGAAGCCTTTACCACACACACACACATTCACAATACTCTCCCACACTCGACACCAAAGGGCCCCTCAAGAGACAATGGATAGATTAAATTTCCTCAGTAAGCGTGAGTGAATCCCAAACTAAAAGACTAATTTTTAACAGGCTGCCCCTTTCAGCAGACTCCAAAACCTGATACATAAATCTGCTCTTTCTGGATATGATATGGGATTTAAGACGACAAGAGCAAGATGGGTTGTCTGTAGGCCTACTTGGGAGGTGCTCTTGATGTCTGTCTAGAGGGGCCCACTAAAGTCCTTTACTGAGTTTAATTTTCAATATAAATAAATAAATGAATAATATCAAACTGGGAAAATATTTATTTTTTTATTTAACATTTATTTTTTTATACTTTTTATAATATAACTTGAAAAAGTTTGCCATCATTGCATTTAATAAATCAGTTAAGGTTACACAAGGCTATACATAAGAAACTTAATGTTTTTGGAGGAAGTATCCTAAACAGGCTGCATTTATTTAACCAGAAGTATATTAATAGCGAAATATTACAGTTTTGTTTTCCATGTGATTTCTTCCTTATTTTGAAAAAAAGTTACCTATATATTTTATTTTAATTCATTAATTTAATTTAATTTATTTTTTATTCAGTTTTTTTTTTTGTGCATAAAAAAAAGAAAGTGATCAAAAGTGACAGTATATATGTAACCCTGGACCACGAAACAAGTCTTTAGTAGCAAAGATGTATTTGTAGCAATAGCCACATGGGTCAAATTTATGTTTTAACGATTTTCTTTTGTGCCAAAAAAAAGCATCATTAGCATATTAAATTAAGATCATATTCCATGAAGATGTATTTTTTGTCAGTTTCATACAGTAAACACAGTATGTTTAAAACATACACACTGCTAAGGACTTCGTTTGGACAACTTTAAAGGCGATTTTCTCAATATTTAGATTTTTTTTTTGCAACCTCAGATTTCAGATTTTCAAATAGCTGTATCTCTGCCAAATATTGTCCTATCCAAATACATCAATGGAAAGCTTATTTATTCAACTTTCATATGGTATAAATCTTAATTTCGAAAAGGTTTACATATTAGGATTGGCCTTTTGTTTGACTTTATATCCCATAAATAAATTCATGTCCCATGCCCCATTAATTTCAGTGATGACTGTAGATACTTACAAGGTATTTCTGGCACAGCTTGCTCTGGGACATGTGGTGCTGGTTCCTCTTCAGGCCTTGCAGTTAGACTGTCCCCTTGAAGCCTAAAAAACACAAATTGAGCACTATGGGTCTTCATTTCAAATAAGTGGCTTGCATTTCTCCCCACAGTTATGATAGCTGTGGAAGATAACAGTGAAAATACTATCATGTTCTCCTTTCAGAGTAAACTCTCTGCCGAGGCTATAAAAGAACACTGTGTAATGGATCAGTATCGAATAAAATCTCTATTTTTACCCAGTGTCTTTGCTGGATGAGAACAAGCGGAGACAGTGAGTCTCTTTTCATAAAAGGTGATGAGACCGTGCCAAAGCAGTCTATTTGTCTTATCACTATCAGGGGAGGATGAGGATATGGGCAGGCTGGAATGTAGACAGAGCGTAACATAGGGGAACACTTAAGACCTGACAGCAATCTACTAATCGCCAAACTGAGCAGCTGTCTCAAACACCCATCATTTATGATGTCCTATCTCAGAGGATGCTGGGATTAGGAGCTTGTCTAAAGAGGGCTTGTTCTTAAAGGTACAGTTCATCCAAAAAAATGCTCATCAATTTGCTCATCTTCAAAAGCAGAATTTGATGCTGCTCTATTTCAGGGTGTGGGTGATTTCAGACTTTTTTTTGTCATTTTTGGAGCTTGATGGCATAAACAATGTCTAACATCTCCTTTTGTCGTCTAGGAATGAAAGAAAGGCAACAACGTTTGAGCGAACTGTCCCTTTATCATCTTACTGTATATAGTGTTATCCTTATGGAACAGTTCACTCAAAAAAAAATATTTTGTGACAATATACTGATCCAGGATGAACATTGGCTTTACATCACTTGCTTTACCAATGGATCCTCTGCATGGGTGCCGTCAGAGTGAGAGTCAAACAGCTGATAAAAACATAATTCACAAGTAAACCTCTAGTCCATATTTTGTGAAGCAAAAAGCTGCATGTTTGTTTTAAACAAATGCATAATTTTTAAACTTCAAAACGCTGCTCAAATACTCTAATATTGCTTTCTCCAGTGAAAAAGCAATTTTGTCTGAATATGAAATATGGAAAAATCAAGCACCATTTACAGCCAAAAGCAATCCAAAAAACATGTCACTGGGGTGGTATCTTTTCAAAAGGTACATGTTTGCACGTAAAGGGTCCATTTTGTTACATTAAAGGTACATATCAGTGACGTTTTCATCAACTCTTTTTTATCTGATGGCACCCATTCACTCCAATAGTGAGCAGGTGATATAATGCCAAATTTTTCCAAATCTGTTCCAATGAAGAAACAAATAATCTACATCTTGGAGTAAATGTTCAGCATGTCTTTATATTTCAGTGAACTATTCCTTTAAAGCAGAAAAATATCAGTTTGCTAAAAAAAAATAAAGTTTTGTGTGGCCAGGATCATACCAGGTGATTTAAGTAGGCGCATCCAATTAAAACCTTCCAGTCTCACAAATTTCCTAGAGTGGAAAATAAAGACCTACAGCAGTGTAATTGTCATACCTTATTCTTCAACAATGCCGTATTCTCAATCTGTTATTTTGAAGCGTTTTCACTTCAGAACTGTAAATCACCAAATGCCGTACTTAGCAAATTATAGGCTTGATTTATTTCACATTTCTCGGCGTTGCCATTGCGTGCCTTTTCCCGTAAGCAATCAGGGCAGCTAATAAGCATGATCATCACAAAAGAAAAGAACTGCTTCTCATTTTACCGCTTTACCTGCAGCTTCCTTGACTTTATTTTTCTGTCCGTGTATCCATATATCAAATCCACCTACAAGTTTCTCCCTCATTTTCTCTCATATGTACAGAAGCCGCTGAGAAAAACCAGATCTGGCCTAGCCCACCATCTGAGGCAGTTCCTTTTCATACGACTTCATTTTTGAAATGAATAATTAAAATAATGATGGTGAATGACTCATACAGCTGTGCTTGATCGGGTCAGTCCCCCTATAATAGCAGAGAGGCTTCGGATCTCGGATGCTTTTGGCAGCTGCGGCTCAGGTTCGCTTAAAAAAGCTACTCTGTGCTTCATAAACAGTTATGCCTTTTATAGTACCCTCTCGTGTCCTGAGATAGATCAGATGCAATTTTTTATTTATGTACCCCATAGAATTGTAGTATCTGTTGCCAATTTAGGGAGTAGATGAAACCGGAGAGCGATTCTGCTACATCCAGATGAGCTTTTTCCTAAGCGTGTGTAGCTGTAGTCTACCACCTCATCCATCACTCGAAGAGGACAGACGCTGGCAGATAAGGAATAAATCCCATGACCTTTTCCCCACACTGTTGTATAATGGGTCAAATTCTTGCAGAAGATTTAGTAATGCCGAAACATTTAAGTTTACATTTCATAATCAGTTTAAGCTTCAGTGTGGCTGATGTTTGCTTGAATCTGAGAAGACGTTTGAGAATATATACATGAAATTTGGATAATTCGACAAAAATAATTAGTCGCATTGACTATAGTTTTTATTATAGTAACTATATATTACTATAACATTTATTTTATTGCATTTTATTTGCTTCTAATAGCATTAATAAAACTTTAAAAAGTGCTGCAGACTGTGAATGAGAACATAGCTGTAGACAATATTTATAGTTTATTCTAATTGTACAAAGCTGAATTTTGAGGTTTTTACATTATTTATTTTTATAAATTTATTTTTTTGTCATGTGGAATTTTGACCTTCCACCTTTTTTTGTTGAAATTAACATTTTTGTTCAACGTTGTTACATTAAAATTAACTGTGATAAATCATTTATAAAAAGAGTTTACTTTCACAATACATACATATGTACTATGATTTTGTCTATGTTCCCCTGTCTTGGTATGTTAAGTATGTTTCTGAGTTCCCTTGTTCCTTTACCCACCTTGTTAGTTTCCTTAGTAACTGATTAGCTCCTCCCCCTTGTTACCTCGTTATCCTGTCTATTTAAAATCCATTCCATTTCTGCTCAAGCTGCTCTTTATTGCATTTGGCACTCTCCTAATGTAAGCGACTTTACCAAGCCATTCTGTGTTTATTTTCTGTTTAGTTTCCAGTATTTTCTGCATATTTCACTCTCCTGGTGTTAGTTTCTAGTTTGTGCTGTTTCAGACTCTGTTTGCACCAGTCTGGACTTTTGCTCGAATGCTGGATTGTTTGTTTCTCTTTTTCCTCGACCCCTTTGTTGTAATTTGACCTAGCCTGTATTTTGACAATGTCTGAATAAAAGTCTAATCTCGTGTGTGTGTGTGTGTGTGTGTGTGTGTGTGTGTGTGTGTGTGTGTGTGTGTGTGTGTGTGTGTGTGTGTGTGTGTGTGTGTGTGTGTGTATATACAGTACATACACAACACACACACACATTATGTAAATCTTTTTAACACTTTTAAACTATAGTGTATTTCTTACTTTAGAATAAAACTTACATTCAGATTATTGTCTGTATAGACACCACCAATAAATGAGTGAATCCACTGAATGAACTTGATGGGCTTTAAGTATAATATTACACATTTTGTGTCTAACATCCGGACTTTCCAGACTGCTGTTAAGTACTGTGTTCTTCACTCACTGACCACTTGAGATAACAAATGTCCAGATAAAAGGATTCCTAAGTCTGAGCCTAAGAAAATGTGAAGAATGCTGCCTGGGTCTTCCAAGTAGCCACATGCCCAGGCAAAGAATCAGAGAAGAAAACACACGGCGATGGGCATCTGTTTCCTCACATTATATAGCTGCTGCTGTTTGGCAAGTCTACTGTATACGAAGAGCTTCCAGATCTACAAACAGACACTTAAAGGTCGAATTAGAGATTCAATCCCAATCATGAATTAATTATTCAGATTATCAATGCAAGAACTGGGGGTGGGCCATATCCACAATCCTGAGCATTTAACCTGTGATATAACGAACTTCCACATCAACGCGATAAATAGTGCACAAACAAATGGTGATCGTGTGATAAAAGTGCAAAGATGTGTTCAGCATCTCATAGACTGTGAAGAATGTCTAAAGTATCTGTGGTGAATCTGATATGGGGCAGAAATGAAAAGCCTAAAAGTAAGAGCCAAACAAAACAAATGTGGGGGGATGTAGGAGCGTGGCAGCCATCGAACCCAGCAGATTATTTCTTATCAGAGGCTGGCATCGGACATGAGCTCTGAGTCACCCTATCACAGCCAACAGTGTGAAATGTGATCATACTGCCCAGCCACAAACTACACAACAGGAAATAAAAACAGAAAACAAGTGATAATGAAGAAGATTATCTGTTCGTGGGTCTGATGAATGCAATCAGATTTCTAAAATGCTTTTCTATCACCCATGGGTGTTTCTTCAACTTTTGACACTTTTATGTCCTGGATACATTTTTTTTTACTCTTTTTTTTATTATTATTTGATGTCTTTGTTTTTATATGTCTTGAACCATTTGCTTTGGTTTTTCCTTTGCTGTGCTACTTTTTAAATATTTCTTTATAAACAGCTGTAAATATATATTACATGTTTAAAATATGATCTAAACTAGATTTTATTTTATTTTAAGGCAAGCATGCATTATTCATTGAAATAATAGCTGCAGATAATTCGCCTCCATAATGGGAATAAATAAAACTGTACGTACATTATTATATAAATATTTCTTCTGAATTGTAATACAAAAAAAATAAATAAATAAAAACGGCACACCCCACACTTTTAAAGGTTGTGTGCATAAACAAAGTTTAGTGAAGTTTCATTATAGGTTATAAATAATAATACAGAATGTTTAAATAGAAATATGCTAATAATATGTTATTTTATATATATATATTCTTCTATCAGAGTTAAACAGTGTTCATGGAAAAATTAATTTAACTAGTGGAAAGCATGAAAAGTGTGCTTTAAAATAATTCATTTTCTAACCATTCAAACGTGCCAATAGTTGAAGAAACACCCAAATGTTTTAAAACATCTGCACACGTCATAGTCACCTCAGTAAGATGAACGCTGTGCATTACCTCAGCATGTACTCATTCACCTTCGGCTCTCAGAGAATTCTGCGTGTGGCCCTCATATCCGGCTTAAAGGGGTTGGGTTGAGGCCTCTCAGCAAACAGAGGTCAGGATACGTGACTCGTGACTTGACTAAGATGTATGACAGTGTATTCTATTGAGGACCCGACGATGACATTCTTCACATTGTGTTCACCGCTTGACTTGTGTGTGGTGAAGTCATTGAGTAGAGAGCTGTTGGTAAATATTGAGCTGTGTAAACATTTACCTTGCACACCTTGAGCAGATGTTGAGAGTGACTTTGGCCTGGGGCTCTGAACAGTAGGAGCTGCGGCCCTGGCTGAACTTACTGCCGGACGGCAACAGGCCAGTGACCCCCTCCATTCGCAGGTCATCCAGATCCTCTGAGAGACAGACAAAGAAAGACTGAGGATTATTTTAACAACAACAACTGTTTTTCTACTACTACTACTACTATTACTACTAGTACCACTACTACCTAATAATAATAATAAATATATATTTTTAATAATTACCAAATTATTAAATAAATCAGAAAATGTAAATGAATTGAGGAAAAATATATAGAGTATATTTTCATGTTTCAACATTGAGACATTTTTCTTTCTTATTTTTCTTTTTCTTTCTCTCTTCTTTATTTATTTATTTTTATTTTTGTGATATACATCTTAAAGCATTAAGCCTATATTTAAATATGTTTTTTTTTTTTTAAAGGAATAAAGGTTACATGGACTGCAAACAGAGTTAACTCAACAAACTGTATCCATGTTTCTCATTCTATTATGTTCCATTCTGTTCTAAAATAATTAAGTTAAATTACATTAAATAAAAATAATAATAAAATAAATAGAACATCTGTTGGGTTTGATTGAAGTTACACACAGGCACAGGCACCAACAACATATTTTTAAAATCTGATAGAATCTTAGTGATTTAAGCTGTTCATATTATGCACTTTATGGTTTTCAGCAACACTCTCCGATTACCGGTATGTAAAATCGCAAACCAAATAGGATGCTAAAGAAAAGAGAAAATACAATACACAGAGAAATGAACAAAGCTAACACACTGAGATGGGCAACTCTGTACTCCGGGAGGTCACTGGTGACTCTCTCACAGCATATGCTCACAGCATGCTCGCCTGCGTCCAGATAACAGGTGCAGAGGGCTGGATCTGAGAGATGTGCGTCTCTTTACACTACAGCTGTGCCTCTACAACACGCAACAGGGCTGCTGGGTGAAAGCTGGGTCGTTTCCCAGAGTTTCCCAGCTCATTTGTATAAATAAGCTGGATTTTTAAGCTGTAAAGACCTGGTGTGCTTTGCTGCTTCTACTATTAACGTTTTAATATCATCTATATATTAACCTAGCATAAGCCAGTTCGTGTAAAGAACAATGTATAATCAGGTGGTCCCTAATCAAAGTCCAATTTGGCCCTGGTGTAAGGCAGATAGCTACCAAATATGTAGTAAATGAACATGATTAAATTTAAAATAATAAAATAACATGTGCGAAGCAAAGCGCTACGAGATAAGTTTCTAAAGGATTATGTGACACTGAAGTCTGGAGTAATGGCATCTGAAAAAACAATAAAAATAAATTACATTTTAAAACAAATTCAAACAGAGAACGTAAATGCACATTTTCATATTTTTACAATACATTTAAAACTGAGTAACTAAACCATCTAAGCAGCCAATACAGCAAACCAATTTTACAGTTTGGTGTATTTATTATATAATTCAATAGATGTATGGTCAGGTGCGTGTGTAATAGCTTTGGCATGCCTCATCAAATCTCATTTCAGAGCCGGAACAATCTGTTTCATAATGCCACTTTGACAAAGCAGGTTTCTCACAGGGAGTTTCGTTCTCATGTCACAAACATCATGATCTAGCAAGAACTTGGAGCGGCGGGGGAAAGTGAGTCGCGTTCCGTGAGGTCAGCGCCTCCCTCCCGTGCCTGTGGCTGTAGGTGTTATATACCAAGCGTACCACTTACGCTGAGACCGCACAGCCAGCTGACAGCATGTGGAAGGACACAGCGAAAAAAAAAACACCTTGTAAGACAAGTAAGTGTAGCTAATGGCAGGGATTAGACTTGGCCTATTCATCCACGAAACTCTGACTCGACTCACTTTACGTCTCTCAATTGCCTCGTCTTTTTGTTCGAGCTGCTGATGTGGGAAGGGGCCCGGCGGGAAATAACTTATCAGTCACAATTAAAAGCCCCCCCCAAACGCACCTTTTTGTGTGCGAAAGCTCCATGGTGTCAACACGAGATTTCTCCCATGAGTCTTTGTGCAAGCACGGAAAGCATGTGTTTGTGTAAAAAGGAGGTCCGCTCGGCACGGGAATGCGGACACTGCCTTGTTCGTGAAATACCAGCGAGTGTGGTGATATTACATGCCTCATTCATCATCGCAGGTCTGATCCAGCTGAGAGAGAGAGAGCCAGAGGCCACTTCATATACACACACGCAGCATTGTACAGGAGAACACAGCTGTCCGTCGTGGGAAAGTCTCTCTTTTCGGACTGGGATGTGGGGTGTGTGGTTCGACGCTGAGGGGGGCACTTGGAGCAATATGACAGCGTTTTTGTTAATGCTGATGTAATTTGGCTGAGATTTCGAATTTGAGAGAATATAAAATGAAAAAGAGTGGAAATATTTAAAACTAAATATGTTTAGACCTGTACTTAGGATTCATGCATCTGAATTGAGCACAAACATTTTTGGTATTTTAGAATTTTTTTTTTTAAGGTTTGAAAGGTCTCTGATGCTCACCAAGGCTGCATTTGTGATCAAAAATACAGTAAAATAGTAATATTGGGAAATATAAGGCCCAATAAAGATTTATGTGTTTATGTGGAATACACTATTTTAAAGTAAACAAATTAATATGTTCTTAAAGGGCCTATGAAACAATTTTTCACATTTTTTCAAACAATTAGGTTTGCACCATTAAAAAAAGTATAAACATGTTTATAATATCTAGTTATAGAACAATGATAAAAATGTATGAGATTGAATAAAATTGCATTTGTTGACGACAACTATATAAACCCGGTCATTGTGTATAAACACTTTGGTTAACTTTGGTTCGAAATGTATAAAAAATGATTCAAATGTTTAAAAATATTTAAAAAATGATGTTCAAAATGTAGAAAGAGTGGTGTATTTACTTCCTGCTTTACCTTTGTAAATGTATGCATGGATAACAAATTTGCATCACATTAAAGTTTAACTTTATGTTAAAACTCTTTTTTTACATTTTTTAGTAATTAAAATACATGCATTTAAAAATGTATGCACTTTTTTGAGTGTATAACAGTTATTCTTTACACCTCAACACGCTATCAAGGAATAGGAAAGACTATGACAAATCATTGGCTCATATTATCAAGTTTTCTGTAAGGGGGTCAGTGTGCAAGAAACTGCGATCATAAAAACCCACCCTAATTAATTGGCCTTCCATTGGAAGTCTTTCTGTGAGTGTTTTCCCACAGAGCTTTGGCTAATTTCTTCTTTTATGTGAGCTTAAAGCTGCTTGTTTCACAAATGCACCAATGCCTGAGCCAGAAGTGGACTGTAAGACTTGGAATAGTCCTTCTTTGGCCTGACAGGGATCTGAACTCCTGCCATAGTAAAGCAAGAGACTGCAGAGTGGGCTTTTCTTCTAATACATTTGGAAAGAACTGATGCAGAGGGAAACAAAGGTGTCTGCAGGCTCTTTAAACGGTACACTGCCATTCCTTAATAAATCTGCCAGAACTGCCGATCCAGCAAAGCTGCGAAATAAAGCTTGACATGAAGACACCAATTTCACAGTCTTATCGGAGAATTTAGAGCCTGTCGACAACGTAAGACAAAGAGAGTGGTGAGGCTTTGAAAATAATCTTGTTAACTATGAACTCAATTTAGTCCGATGTATTTTAAATCTTTTAATCAGATGGACAGTGTGAAAAAAAGTGGTCATTATCTTCATTGAGAATTGCATATATCCTTCATAGATTAGACAGCCCCAAACTAACATTCAAAAAAATGAAGTATTATTGTGAAGGACATTGTGAACAGGATCACAGACACCATCGCAAAAGGGCCGAGGGGGACGTACATTTAACAAAGCAATTTAAATATAAAGGTGTCCCTATTGTGGATATATCTATATATATATATATATATATATATATATATATATATATATATATATATATATATATATATATATATATATATATATATATATATATATATATATATATATATATATATATATATATATATATATATATATATATATATATATATATAGATATAGATCTCCACAATAGATGTATGTGTTTATTTGGAATACACTATTTTAAAATAAACAAATTAATATGTTCTTAAAGGGCCTATGAAACTTTTTCAGATTTTCCAAAATCAACATGAATTCGTTATATAAAAGTATAAACATGTTTATATATATATATATATATATATATATATATATATATATATATATAT